>NC_142463.1:8851100-9002615 GCF_049115385.1 Moschus berezovskii
TGACTGAGGACATGGTGACATGGATCCAAGTGGAGGGGCTGCTACAAGGGGATCTCAGGAGCCATCAGGGCATCCCTGGCATAAAGGTGTAGACTTAGCCCCATGCTGCATCTCTGGGGTCCTGGCCTCTGGCCTCATTGCTACTCTGGCCCCAACACCACCTTCACAGCTCTGCCTAAGTCAAATGTTCATCCTGTATGGGGTTCCCTTTAACCCAGGGAAGCTGATGGTCTACCCCGGGCTCAGACCCTGACCCAAAACAGCAAGAGAGGTATCACAGCTTGGGCGTGATCTTGTGAGTGATCTGGGAAGGTCTCCCTGCTCCAAAAGCTCTCTCCACTGTCCCATTATGAAGCCCAAAGTTCCACCACTATAGACATTTTCTTTGGATGAAGCCTCTGGCTCTGCCATAATGAGACACTGGGCAGTTCTGAACTGCTCTGACTCTCACTGATAAGCTGGAGACATGAATATCTGCCTCCTTGAGTTGATTTGACAATTAAATGGAGTAATCCATGTAAAGTTTCTAGTGCGGTTCTTGGCAGATAAAATTGATGTTGGTTCTTTCCACTCTTCTTCTTTACCTTCCTCAAGTGTGTCTGGGTTCAGAATTTTTTTAACAAAAAGGTGGCAGGAGATGGGATTAGAGGAAACGGAGAGGGGAAACAGGAGAGAAATAAATTCATAGTCCAAGCCATTAAAGAGGTAAAAAGGGAAGAAGGATGATAGGGATGTGAGTTAGGAGGAAAGAAGTTAGGAAGTTAGAGAAAAGGAAAGAAAGGAGGAAGGAAGGAAGGAAATACCTTGACTTCCTCTGGGCCAGGCTCTGTCCAGGGTGCTGAGGGAAATAGGCAGTAATGGCCTGCCCTTCAGTTCAGTTCAGTTCAGTCGCTCACTTGTGTCCGACTCTTTGCGACCCCATGAATCACAGCACACCAGGCCTCCCTGTCCATCACCAACTCCCGGAGTTCACTCAAACTCACGTCCATCGAGTCGGTGATGCCATCCAGCCATCTCATTCTCTGTCGTCCCTGTCTCCTCCCACCCCCAATCCTTCCTAGCATCAGACTCTTTTCCAGTGAGTCAACTCGTCGCATGAGGTGGCCAAAGTATTGGAGCTTCAGCTTTAGCATCAGTCCTTCCAATGAATACCCAGGATTGATCTCCTCTACAATGGACTGGTTGGATCTCCTTGCAGTCCAAGGGACTCTCAAGAGTCTTCTCCAGCACCACAGTTCAAAAGCATCAATTCTTCGGTGCTCAGCTTTATTCACAGTCCAACTCTCACATCCATACATGACCATGGGAAAAACCATAGCCTTGACTAGACGGACCTTGGTTGGCAAAGTAATGTCTCTGCTTTTTAATATACTATCTAGGTTGGTCATAACTTTTCTTCCAAGGAGGAAGAGTCTTTTAATTTCCTGGCTGCAATCAGCATCTGCAGTGATTTTGGAGCCCCAGAAAATAAAGTCTGACACTGTTTCCACTGTTTCCCCATCTATTTCCCATGAAGTGATGGGACCAGATGCCATGATCTTCGTTTTCTGAATGTTGAGCTTCAAGCCAAACTTTTCACTCTCCTCTTTCACTCTCATCAAGAGGCTTTTGAGTTCCTCTTCACTTTCTGCCATAAGGGTGGTATCATCTGCATATCTGAGATTATTGATATTTCTCCCAGCAATCTTGATTCCAGCCTGTGCTTCTTCCAGCCCAGCATTCCTCATGATGTACTCCGCATATAAGTTAAATAAGAAGAGTGACAACATACAACCTTGACGTACTCCTTTTCCTATTAAGTATCTATCTGGTGTTAGTGGATTTTTGGATGATAGCCATTCTGACCAGTGTGAGGTGATCTCATTGTAGTTCTGATTTGCATTTCTCTAATAACTAGGGATGTTAACCATCTTTTCATGTGCCTGTTGGCCATCTGAATGTCCTCTTTGGAGAAATGTCTATTCAGGTCTCCTGCCCATTTCTGGAGTGGGCTGTTTGTTTTGATGCTGTTAAGCATCAAAAGCTGTTGGTGAATTTTGGAGAGTAATCCCTTATCAGTCACATCATTTGCAAACATTTTCTCCAATCTGTGGGTTGTCTTTTTTTTTGGTTTATTGTTTCTTTGCTATGAAAAAGTTTTTGAATTTAAATAGGCCCCATTTGTTCATTTTGTTTTTTATTTCCATTATTCTGGGAGATGGATCAAAAAAGATGTTGCTGTGATTTATGTAAGACAGCGTTCTGCCCATGTTTTCCTCTAGGAGTTTTATATGTCCCAGCCTCACATGTAGGTTTTTAATCCATTTGGAGCTTATTTTTGTGTGTGTGGAGTTAAAGGATGATTTTGCTGTTGTTCAGTCACTCAGTCATGTCCATCTTTTTGTGACCCCATGGACTACAGCATGCCAGGTTTCCCTGTCCAACTCCTGGCTCATGTCCATCAAGCCAGTGATGCCATCCAAATATCTCATCCTCTGTCGTCCTCTTCTCCCCCTGCCTTCAATCTTTCCCAGCATCAGGGTCTTTTCTAATGAGTCAGCTCTTTGCATAAAGTGGCCAAAGTATTGAAGCTTCAGCTTCAGCATCAGTCCTTTCAATGAATATTCAGGGTTGATTTCCTTCAGGATTAACTGGTTTGCTCTCCTTGCAGTCCAAGGAACTCTCAAGAGTCTTCTCCAACACTACAGTTCAAAAGCACCCATTCTTCAGTGCTCAGGCTTCTTTACAGTTCAACTCTCTTATCCAAACATGACTACTGGAAAAACCAGAGCTTAGACGGATCTTTGTAGTAATGTCTCTGCTTTTTAATACACTATCTTGGTCATAGCTTTTTTTCCAAGGAGCAAATGTCTTTTAATTTCATGTCAGCAGTTCACTGTCCACAGTGATTTTGGAGCCCATAAAGTTTATCACTGTTTCCATTGTTTCCCCATCTGTTTGTCATGACGTGATGGGACAGAATGCCACAATCTTTGTTTTTTGAATGTTGAGTTTTAAGCCAGTTTTTTCAGTCTCCTCTTTCATCTGCATCAAGAGGCTTTTTAGTTCCTCTTAACTTTCTCCCATAAGGGTGGTGTCATCTGCATATCTGAGGTTATTGATATTTCTCCCAGCAATCTTGATTCCAGCTTGTGCTTCTTCCAGCCCAGCGTTTCTCATGATGTACTCTGCATATAAGTTAAATAAACAGGGTGACAATATACAACCTTGAAATAATCCTTTCCCAGTTTTGAACCAGTCTGTTGTTCCATGTCCAGTTCTAACTGTTGCTTCTTGGCCTGCATACACGTTTCGCAGGAGGCAGGTAAGGTCATCTGGTGTTCCTGTCTCTTTAAGAATTTTCCACAAATTGTTATGACCCACACAGTCAAAGGCTTAACCATAGTCAATGAAGCAGAAGTAGATGTTTTTCTGGAATTCTCTTGCTTTTTCTATGATCCAGTGGATGTTTTTGATCTCTGATTCCTCTGCCTTTTCTAAATCCAACTTGTACATCTGGAAATTCTCGGTTCATGTACAGTTGAAGCCTAACTTGGAGGGTTTTGAACATGGCCTTGCTTGCATGTGAATGAGTGCAATTGTGGAGTAGTTTGAATATTCTTTGGCATTGCTTTTCTTTGGTACTGGAATGAAACTGGACTTTTCCAGTTTTGCGGGCACTGCTGAGTTTTCCAAATTTGCTGGCATATTGAGTGAAGCACTTTCACAGCATCATCTTTCAGGATTTGAAATAGCTCAGCTGGAATTCCATCACCTCCACTAGCTTTGTTTGTAGTGATGCTTCCTAAGGCACACTTGACTTCACATTCCAGGATGTCTGGCCCTAGGTGAATGGTCATACCATTGTGGTGATCTGGGTCATTAAGATCTTTTTTGTATAGTCTTGTATGTATTCTTGCCACCTCTTCTTAATATCTTCTGCTTCTGTTAGGTCCATACCATTTCTGTCCTTTATTGTGCCCATCTTTGCATGAAATTCTCCCTTGGTATCTCTAATTTTCATGAAGAGATCCCTAGTCTTTCCCATTCTATTATTTTCCTCCATTTCTTTGTATTATTCATGGAGGAAGGCTTTCTTATCTCTCCTTGCTATTCTTTGAAACTCTGCATTCAGATGGATATATCTTTCCTTTTGTCCTTTGCCTTTTGTTTTTCTTCTTTTCTCAACTATTTGTAAGGTCTTCTCAGACAACCATTATGCCTTTTTGCATTTCTTTTTCTTGGGGGTGGTTTTGATCAATGTCTTGGTGGTCTTGTTCAATGTCAGGAACCTCTGTCCATAGTTCTTCAGGCTGTCTGTCTATCAGATCTAATCCCTTGACTCTATTTGCTACATCTATTGTATAATTGTAAGGGATTTGATTTAGGTCATACCTGAGTGGCCTAGTGGTTTTTCCTACTTATTTCAATTTAAGTTTGAATTTTGCAATAAGGAATTAGAATGATCTAATTTCATTTTTTAAATATGTGGCTATCCAGTTTTTCCAGCACCATTTGTTGAAGAGACTATCTTCCCAACTTTGTGTTGTCTTGTATCCTTTGTCACAGATTATTTGATGAGAGGTGAATGGGCTTATTTCTGGTTTTCTATCCTGTTCCATTGATCTATATTTCTATTTTTGTCCAAGTACCATACTGTTCCAATGACTAGCTTTGTAGTATAGTCTGAAGTCAGCAAGTCTGATTCCTCCAGCTTCACTTTTCTTTTTCAAGACTGTTTTGGCTGTTCAGGGTTTTTTGTATCTCCATACAAGTTTTGAAATTTTTTTTGTTCTAGTTATGTAAAAAATGCTATTGGTAATTTGATAGGAATTGTATTGAATCTGTAGATTGCCTTGAGAAGTATAGTCATTTTGACAATATTGATTCTCCCAATCCAAGAACATGGTATATCTTTCCATCTGTTTATATTTTCTTCTATTTTTTCATCAGTATCTTGTAGTTTTCATAGTAGAGGTCTTTTGTCTCCTGAGGTAGGTTTGTTCCTATCTTCATTTTATTCTTTTTGATGTGATGGTAAATGGAATTACTCTTTCTGATCATTTGTTGTTATGGTATATGAATGCAACAGATTTTGGTATATTAATTTTGCGACCTTCAACTTTACCAAATTCATTGATGAGTTCTAGTAGTTTTCTGGTGGCATCTTTAGGATCTTCTATGTATAGTATCATGAGTGCTAGAGAGGGTATGGAGAGAAGGGAACCCTCCTACACCGTTGGTGGGAATGTAAATTGGTACAGCCACTCTGGAGAATAGTAGGGGGCTCCTTAAAAGACTAAAAATAGAGCTACCATATGACCCTGCAATTTCACTCCTGGGCATATATCCAGAGAAAAGCATGATCCAAAAGCACACATGCACCCCAATGTTCACTGCAATACTATTTACAATAGCCAAGACATGGAAGCGATCTAAACATCAATTGACAAAGGAATGGATAAAGAAGAAGTGATACATATACACAATGGAATATTCAGTTCAGTTCAGTCACTCAGTCGTGTCCGACTCTTTGCAACCCCATGAATCACAGCATGCCAGGCCTCCCTGTTCATCACCAACTCCCGGAGTTCACTCAAACTCATGTCCATAGAGTCGGATATTACTCGGCCATTAAAAAGAATGAAACCTTGCCATTTGCTGCAACATGGATGGACCTAGAGTATCACACTGAGTGAAGTAAGTCAGACAGAGAAGAAACATTGTAAACATTCCCTTATATGTGGAATCTAAAAAGAAATGATACAGATGAACTTACTACAAAACAGAAAGAGACTCACAGATTTAGAAAATGAACTTACGGTTGCCGGAGTGGAAGGAAGAGTTAGAGACTTTGGGGAGGGCATATACATACTGCAATATTCAAAATGGATAACCAACAAGGACCTATTGTATAGCACACAGAACTCCGCTTAATGTTATGTGCCAGCCAGGATGGGAGGGCGGTTTGAGGCGGAATGGATCCATGTATATTCACTTTGCAGTTCAACCGTAACTACCACAGCAAATGATAATCGGCTATACCTGAACAAAGAATAAACAGTTTAAAGTCTGAAAAAGAGAAGTCAGGGCCCCCACAGGTGGGCGTCATGACCACTCCCCTCAGAAAAAGAACTACCTGTCTGTTAAGAGGGCTGGGTGGGGAGTTGCCAAGTAGCAGACAGGCCAATTAGTGTGGGACAGGGAGTGATGACTAGGGAAGCAGAAGACTCAACCGGTTGCTCAAAGACAAGCCCGGTATCACCCAGCAAACTCTCCTCTCTGGCTCCCTCCATCAGGGTGATCACTGGGACTGCCCTACTCCGTCTTCTGTGGCACACTGCTGTCTTCCTATGGCATTCCCAAACCTCACCGTGACCCTCCGTAATCCACTATACTGGGTCCCCATCCTCCTCTCAGACCCTCCTCCCGCTCCCCTGGCAGCAACAGGACCACCGAGCTGTGGATCCCATTCACACACTTCCCAGACTCAAGGTTTTAACTCTCTGCTGGCTCTTGTGCCCCAACCCTCCAACACGCTGACCCTATGGAAGAAAAGTTCAAGAAACAGAACCTATTATTGTGGGACTGGAAGTCTCAGCTCAGATATTCCCTCCTCCTCATGGCCTTCTCTGCCGTGCTTCCCCAGCGCCCCAATCACTGGCCATTAATCCCATATCTCACTCACCACTGAATCCACCGCAACGAGCTCCATGCCTGGTAGTTCCTAGCAGGGGCGCAAGGAAAGTGTGTTGATGATGAGCACTGGCTGGGCTCTGGGATGAGTAAGCAGATCAGGCCTTCCCTTGGGGGGATTCCCATGAAGTCCAGTGGATAGACATGGCAATCAAATAAAATGCTAATTAATTAATGGCCTGCCAGGCTTTTCTGTCCATGGAATTCTCCTGGCAAGAATACTGGAGTGGGTAGCCATTCCCTTCTCCAGGGGATCTTCCCAACCCAGGGATCAAACCCGGGTCTCCTGCATTGCAGGCAGATTCTTCACCACCTGAGCCGCCATGGAGGCCCCAGTTAATCATTATAAGCAATGGTAAAGTTGACGGAGAACAGATTCTGGGAACCATGGGAATGGGCATCAAGGAAACTGTATCTAGTCTTGGGGGTCTTGAGGTGTCTCTGAGGATGTGACCTTTAAGCTCAGAGCAGGATAAGAGGAGACGAAAGAGGAGGGGGTGGCAGAGACATAGCACTCCAGGAGGAGGGAGCAGCACTGCCAAGGCCCTGAGGGGGAAGGGGCATTCCAGAAGCTGAAGGAAGGTCAGTGTGGAAGAGACACAGAGGCCCAAGGGAGCAAGTCAGGAGTGGGGGCTGAGAACTGAGCACAGACCCTAGGTCTTTGGGACCTTGACAGCCAGATCAGCTCTTAAGTCTTGATTCTGAGTTCTAACCTTGATGGGTATGGCTTTCAGGCAAGTCTGGCCCTTCATGGGAGCTGGTGCTGCTTCCAGGTCTGACCTGGGGAGGCATTCATGCCAGATTTGGGGGAAGTATGGGGTGGAGAGTTGCCAGATTTATGCCAGAGGAGGCCAAGATAGCGGCTGAAGGAATGGAGAAAAGATCCAGCCCATGGGAAGGGGCTGGTGAGAGCTACTGGGTCCCAGACAAGCAAGCTAAAGTTTGGAGGAGACAGTTAGCCTCAGCCTGAAACCAGCTGGATCAGGCAGTCCAGGAATAAAGACTGAAGTCACGTGGTGTGGGGGTTGGCGGGGGCGGCAGGAGGCCGGGAAAGGGATGGCATGGCTCACCCCTCCTCCCAACACACACAGAAGCCGGCATTTATTCACAAGGCATCCAGCTGAGGACAGCCTGGCCAGTCCACAACCTGGTGTCCTTGAGGCTTCTTAGCCAGCTTGAGATGCCTGAATGGGGCTGTCCTGGGCCCTGGGGGCGCTGGGGACTGGACCTCATCAGAAGCAGCAAGTCCAGCCACCATGGGCACAGCAAGCTTTGTCCCACTGTGCCGTGCTAAGTCAATTCAGTTGTGTTTGACTCTGCGCGACCCTATGGACTGTCACCCACCAAGCTCCTCTGTCCATAGGATTCTCCAGGCAAAAATACTGGAGTGGGTTGCCATTTCCTGCTCCAGGCTATCTTCCTGATCCTGGGGATCAAACCTGCGTCTCTTGTGTCTCCTGCGTTGGCAGGCAGGTGTTTTAACACTAGTGTCCAGGGCTCAAATTTGAGATCTTGCCCGCTCTAACCAACATGGCTTTCATTTCTCTTTTTTAAACCTTATACATTTTCTTGTTTGCTTTTGGTTTGGACATAAAAGAATACCAACATTGAATTAGGAAAACCACAGCAGCTTCCACAACCTACTAAAACAGTCAACAAAAGTGGGGAAGGGGCCCACATGGGGAAGACACGATTCCCCACATGGGCTCAACTCCCCATGCTGGCTGGGGGTGTTGGGTGCAATGTGTCCAAGATGACTAACTCTCAGCTTACTCAGAGCTCATTCTGGGCCAGCCACATTCCAAGTAATTTTAGTAGACTGGTTTGTTCATCTTGCCAGCAACTCTCTTTATTAATGGTCTGTGGATAAGGAACTCGAGGAAGAGAAAGGTTGTGTGACTTTCCCAAGGTCACTCGGCTACTAAAGGAAGGACAAATTGGAGTCCACAGCCTCTGCTCTTGACCACGTCACACTCAGCATCTCAGTGTGTCTTCAGGCTGCTAAGAGACGTGCCAATTTGGTCTTCGAGAGCACTCAGGTTTAATGGGACAAGATCTGACTCGAGTGGTTCTTCCATTCAGTTGCAATATACTCATTTAGCACTCACTGTAGGCGCGAATCTGGAGAAGAACCAGGCAAGAGTTCTTAGGTGGAGGGAACAGCGCATGCAAAGGCCAAGAGAGGGCAGCAGGTCACTAAGGAAGGAGCTCGGGTGGCTGGAGTGACACGAGGATGCTCAGAGCCAGCCTTGCCTGGGCACAGTGCCCTCCATCACCCTCTCCCTGCACCCTGCAGCCACCCCTGTATCCACCCCTCTCTCCCTGCACCCTGCATCTATCCCTCCTTCTATGTCTCTCTCCCCAGCTGCATCCTCATCATCGTCCGTATTATCATAATAAGAGCTAACATCCATTGCTTGCTGAGGACATGCCATTTAAGCCCTTTGCAAGATGATCGCATTAAATCCTCTCCACAGCCCTTAGGGGTGGTGACTATGACCACCTCCGTGTCACAGGAGAGGGAACTAACGCACACAGTTAAGTAAGTCGTCCGAAGTCGAACGGCCCATCAGCAGTGGAGGCAGGGTCACAGCAGTCTCCCCCACCCTCCCGTCCGCACTGGCTGCACCCTTGTGACAGGTGTGTGCCCTGCTCCAGAGGCAGCGAGCCCTCACCCTCACATCCCCGTCACCCTAGGCACCTTCTGCCACGCTCCCATCCCTGCCTCTGGTTTGCTCTGCCCCTTCTCAGGGCTGCTCAGGATCCCCCTGCCCACCCCCTGCACCCCCCGCCAGGCCCAGCAGGTCAGATGCTTTGCCTGGCAAGTCCCGGGAATCTCACAGCCCCCTGGTTTCCTCCCTTGCTGGGTCTGATGCAGGGTAGAGGAAGGGGCGGTGGGTGGTGCAGGGAGCCAGAAGACCTATTGTGTTTTATTCCTAACAGTTTTCCTAGACATCTTTGAATTAATGGGACAGAGATAAAGGAGGTATTTCGGCTACTATCCAAAGCAGCAATCTAGCCAGGCCAGGGACTGGTTGAGAAATAGCTCTGCCCCTTCCCCTCCCCCACCGTGGGTACCTATATCCAAGGGAACTGCAGCCTCGGTGCTTTCTGAGCCTCACTTCCAGCCTGGCTGGCAGAGACACCAGGGAAGCCAATCCATCTGAGATAGGAGCCTCCTGGTAACGAGGGTCCCTTTCTGGCTTTGTGCAGAGCTGCCAGCCAGCAGAGCCCCAGTATGCTTCAGGAGAGGAGAGAGGAAGCAGGCGGGAACCATTTTGTTGGCTTCCCTCCAGGGGAGGGGCCGGCCCCTCCCAAGTGACTGAGAGTGGATGGCTTGCCTGGGACACAAGGAGGGTGGGAAGAAAGAAGTCACAGGCGATCAGACGTGCACCGGACTTGTTTGTGTCCTCACAAGGGACGCCTGTGGGGTCTCAACCCACTCTGCATGGAGAGAGGAGGGTGTGTGTGTGGGCTGGGGTCTACTGGCAGAAGGAGTCTGTGGCTGGTGCGGGAGAGCCCGACACACACAGGCAGGCGGGCCTGTCCACCTGCTGTTCTGTTCCCCAGTTATCTGCAGCCTCCCATCCATTTGTTTGCAGCCCTTGCTCCTAGGTGTTTGCAACCCAACACTCCAGCTGTTTGCAGCCGCGACCCGCTTATTTGCAGACCGTATCCTCAGGGGTGTGCAATTACCACCCCAGCTGTTCACAGCCAGCACCCTTAGACAGTTGCAGTCAGTACCCCAGCTGTTCACAGTCACCTTCCCAGCTGTTTGCAGCTACCACCCACAACTCTTGGCTAATAATCCCTCTCCAGCTGTTCACAGCCAACACCCCAGGGATCTGCAATTTCCACGCCCTGCGCCGCCCCCTGCCCACTTTGGGCATCAGGTAAGGCTTGCTCAAGATGAGTTCTAACAACAGCAATTACTAATAGCTAATAATTGAGAATCTGTTTTATGCGGGGGAGAGTACCACGTGCTTTTACATGCATTCTCCAGTCTGATCTCACAGCAACCCTGTCATTCATTCATGGAATATTTCTGAATATTTCTGGCATGTCTACTAAACATTGGGCACTGCCAGGTGCTGGGTACAGAGTGAAGAGCAGAACTAGCAAGGTCGCTGTCCTCCAGGAGCTTTAGGTCTCATGAAGGAGACAGGTGTTAATAAAGTAAGGACACTCATAAGTGTGTAATCACAAAGTGAGAGGGGCCCATGTGGGAAGCAGAGGTATTGGAGCTGAATAGGTGATCTGAAGAAGTTCTCTGGGTGATGAATCGTGAGGTGGGAGCTGAAGAATGGGCACAATTAGATGAGATGCAGTGGGGGTGGAGGCGGGGTGAGGGATGAGCAGAGCCACCAGGCAGATGGGGTGACGCATGCAGATGCTCAGGAGCAGGGCTGACAGATGGGCAGGTGGCAGCAACACAGTGAGGGCGGCACGCGAGGCTGATGGGAGCCACGTTGCAGTGACCTGGAGTGAGACTGGTTGTGAACTGGTTGCTCTTGGTAACGAATGATGTGTAGGGCCCGAGAATGAAAAAAGCAACAGTTCAGGTGAGAGACAAGGAACCTTGGACAAGGAGGTGGCAGTGACTAGAGAGATTTTAGGAGGTGACAGACAGGACCGCATGATGGGGAGGGCAGAGGTCAAGAGACAGCTTCCAGGTTTCCTATCTGGGCTACTGGGTACCCAGTGGTTCCCTCCTCTGTGCTGGGAGCAGGGAAGAGGACTGGGGCAGGGGAAGGAGCTCAGGAGAATGGGGGATGAGGAGCTTCATGCCATTAAGAAGAGGCCTCGGCAACAAGGCTGCCCAACGGCAGGCGCCTACACCCGTGCTCCAAGTCAGACTCTGCATCCCGGCCCCAGACGTCCTGCCTCTAGTTGGTTATCCCGAGCAGGTCCTCGGACCACTCTTGCCACCACTTCCTCATCACTGACAGGCAGGGACGGGGTGGGGAGAGATTATCCCGATACTTCAGTTGTTGTCATTGACACCCAGACTCTGGCTTGGCGCACAGCACGTGGCAGGAACTCACTGATTTCCTGCTGGGACAATGAGCTGGGTCCTGGGGTGAGGTGTGTTAGGAGACCTGCCGGTGGGTGGGGGAAAGGACATCGCTGGAAGAAGGACGAGCTGCTGTGCAGGCAGAGACACACGGAAGGGCATGGTGAACTCAGAGCAGGAGACAGAAGGTCTTCTAGGTGGAGCCTGAGACACCTAGGGGACAGGCCAAGACTCAGGCTGGGGAAGCAGGCCGGTCTTAGGGCACAAGGCTTTGGAAGTCCTGCAGAGGCATCTGAACTGATTGGGAGAGTTCCAGGGAGCCCCAGAGGACTCAGGGCAGGGCCTGGGAGCCCTAGGAAGGATGCATTAAAGCAGGAGAGACTGGGGGTTGAGGGCTCATTAGGAGTCTTCCACAACCATCCAGGGCGTTTAAAAAATTCCTTAGAGTTTTTACGCACTTCTGTTGTTGTTCAGTTGCCAAGTCGTGTCCAGCTCTTCATGTCCCCATGAACTGTAGCCCACCAGGCTTTCCTGTCCCTCACCATTGCTCAGGGCTTCACCCTCCAGGATATGGATAATCTAGTTTGTCTGATCACCTGTCTCTCCCTTCCCTCCCACCTCCGCTGGGACATCATCTCTCTCCTTAGGAGCACTTTCCCCTGTGGGAAGATCAGAATGGACAGGAAGTTCAGGAAAGAACCTTGGTGAGTGGATTATGGAGAACGTGATTCAGAAGAGTCTGTGGATCTGGTCCAAGACCACAGCTGCTCCTTGTGGGGTCCGGCCGGGTCCCCAGAGCGTCCACCGTCAGTCCTTCTTTCTCTGCTGCTGAAGAACGTCTCAGCGGTCAGGGCCAAAGGGGAGAACATGCCAAGCTGTGGGTCGCGGGTGAGTTTTTCCCCAGGCTGAGCTTGAAGAGGCTGTCACCCATCCCCCAGGGGTCAGGGATCTCAAGATTGGGAAGACAGGAGTTTCACAGGAAAGCTTGTTTCTCTGTATTTGCTCACCCACCAGCCTGCTTTCCTGATGCAGTTAACGGAGTGTGAACAGTACCATCTCTGGGAGCAGACAGAGGGCTTGCACCATGGCTGGGATGCTCTGAAACACCTAGATTGCTTGGGCCTTGCCCTACTTCTGAATTAGAATCTCATGAAGCCAGGCCTTTCACAAAGGCAAACTCATGAGTCTGGCTTTCACAGGCTCCCCCGGTTAGTGGTGTATGATAAGGCAGTGCTTCTCAAATAGCAGAGACCTCGCCTATGGGTTTTCTCAAGCATAGGTTCTGATCTGCTTGGTCTGGGATGGTGCCTGAGATTCTGCATTTTAACAAGCTCCCAGGTGAGGTCCTTGCACCACACCCTGAGCACCAAGGCTGAAGCTTCTGATTTCCCAGCTTTTTTCTTTTCAGGGAATGAACCCAGCTCAAAGAAAACCTTGCACAGAATTTCAATATATGAAACAGATGACATTAATATAAAAGTATCATACACATACAAATGTGTGAAGCTTGCTTATTACAAAACCTGTCAATGAAAACAAGGCAGTTTGGATGAAGACAGAAGTCTGCTGTTGAAGATTTCAACTGCTATTTTACACAGAGCTCATCATCCATCATATCGAACCAAGTATGTGCAGCAGTCCCAGAGCCACGGCATCAAGACTGCACGGGCAGGTGATGGCGGGGAGTCTGGCCTGGCATCCCCCTCTCAGTGTGGGGACTCGAGGCTTCAGACTTAGCCTTCCCTCCCCTCTCTAGCCAGCCCACCCCTCCCTGCCAAGTAGCCGCTGCTAAATATAGCCTGCAGTGGCCAGGCTTTCTCAGGGAGGTGTGATTGGAGGTAAGCTGCAAGAACAATCGCTAGCACGCACTGGAGTCTGCGATGCCAGGCCCACTAATTAGTGGTTTGGCAGCTGGGGAGGACAGGAAGGACTGGGATGGGCCAGCCCCGGCGGCTGTCCGTCATCCTCTGGTGGAAGGCAGGACGATGCAGCCTCCTCTGCAGGGCTTGGCAGATGCGTGGGGGTGGCCCGTCTGCTGGGAAGGCACGAGGCTGGCAGGAGTGGGCATGTGGGAAAGATTAGGCTGGCAGAGCCAGAAGGACCCCAGTGAGAAGCTTGGCGGTGCCACTTGCTTCCTGTGTAGCTCTAGGCAAATTGCTTGACCTCTCTGGGCTTTGGATAAAAAAGGGTTGTGTTAAGGGATCCTCTGCACATTTGGGGCAGCGGAGATAAAGTGGGATAATGTTTGTGAAAAACTCTGCTCCCCGTAGATCTTGGGCTCTTGTGTTTTCTTAGCTGGAGCTCCAGGTGCTCAGATCTCCACCCAGCTCAGTCCTGCTGGCACAAACCCACGCATGCTCCCTTCTTGGCATCGATCCCCCGACCCTTAGGAGAACACAGGGGTCTCAGTCCATCTGCAGGTGGCCAGGCCACAGCAAGCAACATGCTGGTGGGAGCACCAGACAGAACCAGTCTGCTTTCTCCTGAGCTCTGTGGCCCAACTCCTTGTTCATTACCTAACACCTTGGTTGGAGATGCCCCATTACTTCGTCTGTCTTATCACCAGGAAGCTCCTTGAGGGTAGAGGTGGCACCTCATTCACCCTGGCTCCACCCAAGTCCAGCCCCAGACCAAGTCTACAGCTAGCATCAGTGAGGATTTATAACCTGGCAGTAGCCAGTTCCTTCCCTCTTTATGTGTGGATGGCTATTAACCCCTCCAGTCATAGCGACCTCACACCGCTAATGCCCAGGGCTGCAAGACCCACCCACAGTGCAAGACAGTGAGCAATACTGTCTTCCTTCTGCTTTCCCAACTGACAACCTTCCTTGTCTTCAAAATACTGCTGAAGGTTTGCCCTCGGCAGGATGTCTCCCTTCCCTGGAGAGGCAGGGGCGAGGGAAGGGAAACCTAAAAGGACCTGCACAGAGTTCTCACAGCAACCCTGGGAGGGCTGTACCAGAGTCACACCCATTTTACAGTTGAGGAAACTGAGGCTCAGAGAGGTCAGGCATCCTGTGACAGAACCCATAAGGGGCCCCCTCGGGGCTGGCTGTCTTCCTGTTCCCTGCTGGGCCATGACTCAGCCGGCTCCTTAACCTCGGCTCTTGTCAAAACTCCTGGCCTCTATTTGTGCTTTATTTGCTAATAGCCCCAAGTCCTTCCAAGTCTGCTCTCTTGGCTGCAGCCCCAGGCTGCTACACTCTCTCAGCCAGGGCCCCTGACAAGCTCTCTTCTCCAAATGGGCACCCGGAGCAGAACACAGGCCACTGGGCATGGAGAACAGACTTTCTGCAGCACTGACTCAGAGGCTCCTCTGTCCCTCCATCCTGAGACTGAGGGAGTGGACATACAGCATCCGACTCAGACACAGCACCAGGTACAAAAGGAACATTATGCCCTGAAGTGCCAAAGGTTGGCCATGTGCGCACAAGTCCCCAGTGAGTGGTATGGGCCACCAGAGCTCAGGCTGCCCAGAGAAGTGGTGCTCCTGGGAACTGGAGGGGTCAGGGCAGGCTTCCTGGGGATGAGGGGGGATCCGGGTTCTAAAGAGTAAGGCAACTGAAGCAGGTAGGAAAGACAGTCCTACTCATGCGTGCAGAAGGCCTGCAGACTGGTCTGCTGGGTAGGCTAGCCCCAGGCTGTGGGTGGGAAGAAGCTGATGGCACAGTGGGGCTGAGGGCTCAAGCCAAGTGTCAGAAATCCTCTGCCCAGATTGTCGTGCTTCTGTTCAGTTGTATCCGACTCTTTGTGACCCTGTGGACTGTAGCCCACCAGGTTCTTCTGTCCATGGGATTCTACAGGCAAGAATACTGTACTGGTTAGCCAGTCCCTTCTCTGGGGATCTTCCTGACCCAGGGATCAAACCCACATCACCTGCACTGGCAGGCAGATTCTTTATCACTGAACCAACTGGGAAGCGCCCCTCTGCCCAGAAGCGCTGAGTTATTCAAAAAGTCAAGGAATGCCCATCATGGCAGTTAGGTTTGCATGGTAGACTTTAGGGCCATGCAGACCTGATTTCATATCCTGGTTCTTTCACTTCCTGATTCCATGACCTTGGGCATGAACTTGTCAGACCCTGGATCCCCCTATCTGTAACACAGGGAATGGTAAGTCCTATTTAATAGGTGTCTTGTGAGAATTAAAGGGCATTATGGAGAAGGAAAATGCAACCCACTCCAGTATTCTTGCCTGGAGAATCCCATGGATAGAGGAGCCTGTCGGGCTACAGTCCATAGGGTCACAAAGAGTTGGATTCGACTGAAGCAACTTAGCATGCATCTATCATTAACTAAGTCAACTTCCCTGGTGGCTCAGATGGTAAAGAATCTGCCTGCAATGCGGGAGACCTGGGTTCTATCCCTGTATTGGGAAGATCTCAGAGAAGGGAATGACTACCCACTCCAGTATTCTTGCCTGGAGAATTTTGTGGATAGAGGAGCCTGGCGAGCTATAGTCCATGAGATGGAAAAGAGTTGGACACAACTGAGCGACCAACACACACCATTAACTAACATGTGCTGATCACAAAGTTAAACACTATTCTGAGTGATATTCACATTCTAAATAATTCAATCCACATAATACCCCCACTGCAGAGTTCCAAAGAATAGCACAGAGAGATAAGGAAGGCTTTTCAGTGATCAGTGAAAAGAAACAAAGGAAAACATTAGAATGAGAAAGACTAGAGAGCTCTTCAAAAAAATTAGTGGCACCAAGGGAACATTTCATGCAAAGACAGAACAGGTATGGACCTAACAGAAGAAGAGGTTATGAAGAAGAGGTGGCAAGAATACACAGAAGAACAAAACAAAAAGATCTTCATGATCCAGATGACCACGGTGGTATGATCACTCACCTACAGCCAGACATCCTGGAATAAAGTAAAGTGGGCCTTAGGAAGCATCACTAGGAACAAAGCTACTGGAGGTGATGGAATTCCAATTGAGCTATTTCAAATCCTAAAAGATGATGCTATGAAAGTGCTGCACTCAATATGCCAGCAAATTTGGAAAACTCAGCAGTGGTCACAGGACTGGAAAAGGTCAGTTTTCATTCCAATCCCAAAGAAAGGCAATGTCAAAGAATGTTCAAACTACCGCACAATTGCACTCATCTCACACGCTAGCAAAGTAATGCTCAAAATTCTCCAAGCCAGGCTTCAACAGTATGTGAACCGTGAACTTCCAGATGATCAAGCTGGATTTAGAAAAGGCAGAGGAACCAGAGATCAAATTGCCAACATCTGTTGGAACATCGAGAAAGCAAGAGAATTCCAGAAAAACCATCTACTTCTGCTTTATTGACTGTGCCAAAGCCTTTGACTGTGTGGATCACAACAAACTGTGGAACATTTTTAAAGAGATGGGAACACCAGACCACCTGATCTGCCTTTTGAGAAATCTGTATGCAGGTCAAGTAGCAACAGTTAGAACTGGACGTAGAACAATAGACTGGTTCCCAATATGGAAAGGAGTACAACAAGGTTGTATAGTGTCACCCTGCTTATTTATATTATATGCAGAGTATATCATGCAAAATGCTGGGCTGGATGAAGCACACCATGCTTATGCAGAAAGTGAAGAAGAACTAAACAGGTTCTTGATGAAAGTGAAAGAGGAGAGTGAACAAATTGGCTTAAAACTCAACATCCAGAAAACTAAGATCATGGCATCTGAACCCATCACTTCATGGCAAATAGATGGGGAAACAGTGGAAACAGTGACAGAATTTATTTTTTTCAGCTCCAAAATTACTGCAGATGGTGTCTGTAGCCATGAAATTAAAAGACACTTGCTCCTTGGAAGAAAAGCTATGACCAAGCTAGACAGCATATTAAAAAGCAGAGACATTAGATTGCCAACAAATGTCCATCTAGTCAAGGCTATGGTTTTTCCAGTAGTCATGTATGGATGTGAGAGTTGGACTTAAAGGAAACTGAGTGCTGAAGAATTGATGCTTTTGAACTGCGGTGTTGGAGAAGACTCTTGAGAGTCCCTTGGACAGCAAGGAGGCCCAACCAGTCAATCCTAAAGGAAATCAGTCCTGAATATTCAGTGGAAGGACTGATTCTGAAAATGAAACTCCAATATTTTGGCCACCTGATGTGAAGAATTGACTCATCTGAAAAGACCCTGATGCTGGGAAAGATTGAAGGAGGGAGGAGAAACGGACGACAGAGGATGAGATGGTTGGATGGCATCACCAACTCGATAAACATGAGTTTGAGCAAGTTTCAGGAGTTGGTGATGAACAGGGAAGACTGGTGTGCTGCAGTCCACGGGGTCACAAAGAGTCAGACACAACTGAGTGACTGAACTGAACTGAAACACTCCCATGGTGTAAATTTGTTATTACTACCCTTTTGTAGACAAGAAGCAGAGGCGTAGAGAGGGGAAGGGAGCTGGTGGTGAGTGGAAAGGCTGAGGTATGAGCAAAAGGAGTTGAGCGTCAGAGTCAAATGGTAATGTGCTGGATGCCGAGGCTGACACAGAGTAACTATATAGATTCCTCCTGGAACGATCTCATCCGCCTCTGGCATCAGCCACGATTTCCATGTGGATGGCTCAAAAGACCTGACCTCCAGCCCAGACCTCCACCTGAAGTGTTAGACCTTCAAGTGCAGTGACGCTCCAGACGTTTCTACCAGATGTGCCTTACTCCCAGCAGCCCCGAAGTGAACTCCTCTGAGTGAGCTCCTCCTCACCCCAGCCACCCATTCCAGACCCAGTCTTCCTCCTGTGCTGCTAACCAGGCTCTGGTACCATCAGCCCCCTCCATTCAAGTCAGAAACCTGCAGTCTTTCTCCCCTCCCCCCCATCTCCACTGCTTTTGCTTTAGCAGCCTGGCCCACCTGCCTATGGCAACACTTCCCAGGCGCAGCCCTACTTGTCTCCCATTCCCTCCACCTCCCCAAACCCCAAATCTGACAGCCGCACAGCAGCAAGAGCAGTCATGGCCTCAGCCATTTCACGGAGCTCCTCTGCCTCCAGGGGACAGACCCAATGTCTGCACATTGAAGACTCTTGTTCAGCTGGTTCTTGCTGAAGCCATGACTTGGGCCCCTTCTCCAGCCTTCTCCCCTTTATCCATTCATCTCTGTCTCCCCAGGGCCAAGCACAGGGACCAGCTCACTAAGTGTGCTTCAGATATGGCCTTCGGTTACAGAAATGCATGAAGGAGTGCAAGTTGCCAAGGTCATTCCCAGCAGACTGGGCAGCAGAGTCACTGCTTTAAGATGCAGCTTTGCAAGAAGCGGCTGAGCTGGCGATAAGCGGGGGAGCGGTGTTTGGAATGAGGCTTTTCTCTCTCTCACTCTTTTTAAACATTTATTTATTTGGCTGTGCTTGGTCTTAGTTGTGTCATGCAAACTCTTAGCTGGCGGCACGTGGGATCTATTTTTCCCAACCAGGGAACAAACCCAGGCCCCCTGCAACGGGAGCATGTATTAGGCACTGGACCACCAGGAAGTCCTGAGGCTTTTCTCTTAACCCATCTGCAGAGAGCCTAGGCCCTGCTCCTTCCACCCCCCTCACTCCAGCGTGTCCTGCTACTTTCTGTTCCTGGACCCTATTTTCTTTTTCTTTCTAGTACTTGGCTCACTATGATTATTGTTGGTTAAATTGTTGATTATCTGACGCCTTCCTCTAGACTAAGATTTTAATGAGATCAGGGTCTTTTCCCACCATGTTTACCGCTGATGCTCAGCACTTGGAAGTAAGATATGTAACAGAAACTCAAAAGATGTTTGTTGATTGAAAAAAAAGGTGAAAAATTAAAGGGCTAGTAAGGATTTAATCTGGGCTTCCCAGGTAGCTCAGTGGGTAAGAATCTACCTGCAATGCAGGAGACACAGGTTCCATCCCTGGATCAGGAATATTCCCTGGAGGAGGGCATAGTAGCCCACTCCAGTATTCTTGCCTGGAGAATCCCATGGACAGAGGAGCCTGGGGGGCTACAGTCCACAGGGTTGTGTGGAGTCGGACACAACTGAAGCAACTGAGAATGCACACAGGGAATTAATTATGTTGCATCTTAATAAAAAATGATTTTAAATAGTCTTTTCAACCAATGGTGCTAGAAAAACTACATATACATATTTACATATATTTATTACATATTATATGTATTTATTAGATATTTGTATACACACATACATGTATTTTACATGTATTATGAATATGTGTAAAAGTTTTATAACTCACTCATAAGACAAACAACTCAACAATTCAATTAAAACATGAGCAGAAGACAGAAGACTTGAACAGATGATATTCAAATGGCCAATAAACACACGAGAAGATGTTTGCCATCACTGGCCACTGGGGAAGTGCAAATTAAAGCCTCAATGAGATACACATTTATTAGAGTGGTTAAAATTCACAGACAGAGAATACCAGGTTTTAGCAAGGGTGTGTCCACATGTGGCTGATGGGAATGTAAAACAGTAAAACTGCTTTGGGAAATCATTGATAAACTTTTTCTATTTTTGGTCGCACTGCTGGGCATGCAGTATCTTTGTTCCCTAATCAGGGATGGAAACTGTACCCCCTGCATTGGGAGTGCAGAGTCTTAACCGTTAGACTGCCAGGGAAGACCCTGAGCAATTTTTTAATGAAGCTAGACATACTCCTCCCATGTGACCTAGCAATTCCATTCCTAGGTATCTACCCAAGAGAAAGGAAACCATGCAAAGACGTCTATACAGATGTTCACCTATAGTTATTTATGAAGGCCCAAAACTTGAAATAAACCAAATTTCCATCAACAGGTGAATGGATAAATAAATTATGGTACCGATACAGTAGCAACATGGGTTAATTTCAAAATCACTGCACTGAGAGAAACCAGACGCAGAGGAGTACATATGCTGCATGATTATACTGTCTCATTATTTACATGAAACTCCATTAAGACAGATCTCATCTGAAGTGGCAGCGGATGAGAAAACTGGGTTGGAAGAGGGAGGAGAATGACTGAAGAAGGGACACAGGACCTTCTCCTGGTGACGGAAACATCTGTGTCCCGACCGTGGTGGTTAGTGAGGCAGATGTACAGGCCTGTCCGAACTTGTTCAACTGTACACTGAAGATTAGTGCCCTCCACTCTATGTTAATTGCACCTCAGTCAAGGTAATTTGGGGCTTCTCAGATGGTGCGAGTGATAAAGAATCCACCTGCCAATGCAGGAGACATAAGAGATGCAGGTTCCTTCCCCAAATCAGAAAGATCCCCTGGAGGAGGAAATGGAAACCCACTCCAGTATTCTTGTCTGGGAAAGCACATGGAGAGGAGCCTGGTGGGCTACAGGCTGTGGGGTTACAAAGATTTGGACATGACTGAACATCTGAGCACAAAGGTGGTTTCAAAAAAATTTATAAAATGTATATTTAAAAGAGTGGAAAATATATAAAATTCAGAGGCCCAGAGATGGATACATGGGCTGTGAACTCACTCCTGGAAATGGAGTCAGAGTCAATTAAATACTCACTTAATTTGAATTAATGCAGATTCACTCCATTTAAGGTGATAAGAGTCTTGAAGAAAACACACATCACTCTCTCTCCTTCAGTCCCCTCTGCATTATAACTAGTCTGTCCCCGCACATCCTGGAGGAGGATGTGGGGAGGAAGGTCCTACTCCTGAACCTTCTCTTGTCCTGCATGGTGACAGGCCATAAAAAGGAGGCTTGCACTCCCCAAATTCAGTACACATGCGAAAAGTCCTGGGATCTTGTCTCAGAAATATCAAAATCTCAGCTCGGCCAAGTCATTTGATTGCTTTGTACCTTAAATTTCTAAATCTAAAAGTCGAAGACATTTAAAGTGTCACCTTTTGCGGAATATTCTCTGACATAATTGTACCAATGTTTTCTTAGTTTAGCATCCCAAGGCAATAGAAATAACAGCAAAAATAAACAAATGGGACCTAATCAAACTTATAAGCTTTTGCACAGCAAAGGAAACCATAACCAAAATGAAAAGACAACCTGTAGAATGAGAGAAAATATTGGCAAATGATGCGACCAAGAACGGATTAATTTCCAAAATATACAAATAGCTCACACAACTTAGTAGTAAAAAAATGCAATCCAAAAATGGACAGAAGACCTAAACAGACATTTCTCCAAAAGAGACATACAGATGGCCAATAGGCACGTGAAATAGGCTCCATGTAGCTAATTACTAGAGAAATTTAAATAAAAACTACAAACCACCTCACACGGATCAGAATGACCATCATTAAAAAGTTCACAAATAACAAATGCTGAAGAGAGTGTGGAGAAAGGGAACCCTTCTACACTGTTGGTAGGAAGGTAAATAGGTGCAGCCACTATGGAAAATAATATTGAGGTTTCCCAAAAAGCAAAAAATAAAGTTGCAGTATGATCCGGCAACACCAGTCATAGGTGTATGTCCAGAGAAAACTATCATTTGAAAAGATACATGCACCCTTATGGTCATAGCAGCATTGTTTATAATAGCCAAGATACAGACACAACCTAAATGTCCATCCACAGATGAGTGGATAAAGAAGATGTGATATAGAGAATATTCAGTCAGTTCAGTTCAGTCGCTCAGTCATGTCTGATTCTTTGTGACCCCAGGGACTGAAGCACATCAGGCTTCCCTGTCCATCACCAACTCCCAGAGCTTGCTCAAACTCACGTCCATTGAGTCGGTGATGCCATCCAACCATCTCATCCTCTGTCGTCCCCTTCTCCTCCTGCCTTCAATCTTTCCCAGCATCAGGGTCTTTTCTAATAAGTCAGTTCTTCCCATCAGGTGGCCAAAGTATTGGAGTTTCAGCTTCAGCATCAGTCCTTCCAATGAATATTCAAGACTGATTTCCTTTAGGATGGACTGGTTGGATCTCCTTGCAGTCCAAGGGAGATGAATATTAAAAAAAGAATTATTACCCATCCATAAAAGAATGAAATAATGCCATCTGCAGCTACAAGGATGGACCTAGAGATTATCATATTAAGCGAAGTAAGTCAGAAAGAGAAAGACAAATACCATACGATATCACTTAAACGTGGAACCTAAAGTATAACACAGATGAACTCACCATGAAACAGACAGACTCGCAGACATAGAAAACAGAGTGGCATTTGCCAAAGGGTAGTGCGGTAGGGGAGGGATGGGTTAGGATTCTGGGACTAGTAAAGTATTGCACATAGAACGGATAGACATCAAGGTCCTACTGTAGAACACAGGGAACTATATTCAGTATCCCGCAATGAAATACAGTGGAAATACTCGCTGCTTGAGCCTGGCGGGTAGAGAAGGGATCCTGAGCCTCCTCAGGGGCCTGACCTTACCCACCTCTTCCAGGTGAGGTTTGCCACAGAAAACACATGTTCCAGGTAAGTGCGATTTCAGATCAAAAGTGAAAGGACATACGGGATAAGTAAATATTGCATGGGGCATTACAAATCCTAGGATATCACATAGGACATATAATAAAAAAAACATGTTGTGTATCTGAAAATCAAACTAACTGGGTGTCCTGTTATTTTTATTTGTAAAATCTGGCAGCCCTATTCCAGGTGGCACTGGTACACTAACCTCGAGCCTGTTGGGCTCCAGCAGGTCCCAAGCCAACAGGAGCTGTGGGTTGGTAAGGCTCTGACATTCTTCCATTGGAATTTAGCAGGGAGATGGAGGAGGTGGAGCGGGCCTGAGCAGGGGCCACCAGCATGCGTCTCCCTGCCTCACTGAGCTCTGCAGCTTGATAACACTGTGTGTTCACCTTTACCAATCTCCCCAGATGGGGGCCGGAAGGACACAGCCTTGCCATCTGCAGAGGGGTTCTGGATCTTGTGGAACAAATGCTGGGTATCCGAATAGGTCTGGGCAAGTCATTTAAAATGTCTCTCTCTGACTCAATTTCTTCATCTGTAAAATGGCCCTTGGGAATTCCCTGGTGGCACAGTGGTTAGCTCTCCATGCTCTCCCCGTCGAGGGCCCGGGTTCAAGCCCTTGTTGTGGAACTAAAATCCCATAAGCTGCATGGCCCTATCAAAAAAATAAATAAAAGTAGAAATCTAAAAAGTAAATAAAATAAAATGGGGCTAAAAAAAAAGTTAAAATACAAGCTACAGAAAAGAAGCAGAAAAAAGTCACAATGTATATAATGGACAAACTAGTTTTGCCCAGAATATATTAAGAGCTCCACAAGATAAGAAGAAGGTAAATGTCCCAACATGAAAAAAAAAAAAATGGGCAGGAGCTACAAGCAGGTAATTTACTGGGGAAAAAGTACAAATGGAGGATAAGCATATGAAAAGAGGCACCTGATTAATAACCAGGAAAATGCAAATCAAAACTACAATGAGATAGCACTATTTGACAATCAGATGGGCAGAAATGAAAAAGCCTGATAAAATCTAGCGTGGGGAAAGGGTAGAGAAATCAACTGAGGTCACTGGTGGGAATGTAAATTAGAATGGCTCTGGGGAAGACAATTAGAGATATAAAAGTGATAGGCTGCCTACTCTTTGACCGGGCAATTCCACTTCTAGCTGTGCATCCAATAGACATTCTTACACAGGCACACAAATCCATGTGGACAACAGCCCTCCCTGCAGCATTGCTTCTCACAGAGGGCACTGCAGCAACTTCAATGTCCATCAAAAAATAGATAACTCATGGCACAGAAATCCTTAGAGCCACCACGAAGAATGAATATGAATATAGATAGAGGTCTAAAGACATATGACATCAGACAAAAAGAGCAAAGTTTCAGCAGAGTACATTTTGTAATATCCCACTTACACAAAAAGTACAACTATATCTGTGGCTATATATCTGAACCAATGTGGATGTATAGATCCTCATCTAGATATATGCACAATGGCACGGGTGTTCAGAAAAGACGTAGAAGATTGCAGGTCAAACTGAGAAAATCGTTGAGGGGCAAGTGGGGGAGAGTTGGCAAAGGGGGAGACTTTTGCACTGTTTGAAAAATTTATAGCAAAATATTATATCCACATATTTACGTGGATCATTTAAGAGCTTGGTTTGCAGAATTTGGCAGGGCTGTCCCTCCCACCCTCTGTCCCGTACGTGGCTGACTTCTGCTCCCCTTCTGTCTCAGAAAAAGTCTCACTATCCAGGGTAAAACATTGGCCTTGGGGCCTGCAGCCCATCTTGGCCACCTCTGTCCATTCTGCTTCTTCTGAGCCCTTCCCTATGAGACACTCAGGCATCCTTAGCATCCCCACCACCACTTCTTCCCTTCACTACTTCTGCTTCGTCCAGCTGCCGCCTGGCTTGCTCCTCGTTCAGATCAGACCTCTGAAAGAGGACTCCCTCCGCTTGACTCCCAGTTTCACAGGAGCTAGTTCTTATTCCTGCCAAAGAAGGAAACACTGCTCTGGACGTTCTCCTAAGTTATCTTCTCTTGAGCGCCATGCTCCCAGAGCCTCTCATAGTGTTTAACATCGCTCTTTGTCCTCAGTGGCCTCCTCCACCCACCACTGACAGCCAGGAAACCCAGCTCCTTCTCCCTAGTAAGCCCCATGGTCTCCTCAGTGTCTGGTTCATAACCACCTCTCAACAGTCAACTGAATAACGAACAGGAAGGCTTTTTGACAGTAAAGCGAGGCAAATCCCTGTTTCGAGGATGGGTGAATGAATGAAGGGAGATGCCGGAGGACAGTATGTCAAGGAAGGGATCCTTAGAAGAAATTGGAGGAGAGGAGAGGTATAAAGATGGCTATATAGTGGGGGAAGCAGATGAAAAGGGAGTTAGATTGGAGGGACTGTTGGGAGGCAGAATAAACAGGATGTGTGACCAACCAGATACGGCAGGTGTGCTTCGGTTAAGAGAGTGAGGAGGCGAGGAGGAACGGGGGATGAGTGATGGGAGGGTGTCATCATGGAGCTGGGAATGCCTGCCCGCCCTGGCTGAACCCCATGTCCCTGCAGTTCCAGGCTCAGCCATCCCCACCTCCCATGAGGCCAGTTCCCCTGGCCTCCTGCTCTAAGCCCCTGGGCTCTGCCTGTGTGTCCTTTCCACAGTTGTCATGGACATGTGTCTGTGAGTTCCTTGTTTAATTTCTGCTGTACGATCTACCCAGAGAAAGGCTGCACCTGTTTTGGTCTTTCATTATTATCCCCCAACCAAATAACCAACTCACCAGGCTCCTCCATCCATGGAATTTTTCAGGCAACAGTACTGGGATGGGTTGCCATTTCCCTTCTCCAGGGGATCATCCTGACCCAGGGGTCGAACCCAGGTCTCCCACGTTGCAGGCAGAGCTTTACCATCTGAGCCACCAGGGAAGCCCCCAATAACCAACACATGGCAGATATTGCATAGAGAGTCAGTGAAAGAAAGGAATTCAGTCATTCAGTTCACACTCTCTTTATCCTGGAACTTCTTCCGCGAACCACTTTCATGTCTCACACACTGATGCCACCAGGAATCTCACCGTACGGACCCGATACCTCAACCAGCTGGTCTAAGCACTTAAGATATACCTCCCAGAGCTCCCTTCAGTCCTGAATGATAAATGTTATTTCCTGATGATGAAAAGAAAGAGATGAAAATTCCTCTGGTATGGCAAGTTCATCATGGATTCAGGTAGACTCCTTCAAAATTCATACTTGGACTCCTCTGTGCTGTCCTGGCTTCTCACAGAACCAGCACTCCAAGCCATATACACACAGCAGGGGTGGGGGTGGCCTTAATGTTACCAAGGCTGGAGTCATGCACTTTAAACTCACATCTGCAGGACTGCTATGCAGTCACCATCAGAGGCTGCCAAGTAGCTGATTCAGGCAGAGCTGGTGACCTCAGGGCCGGGCTCCAGGACATCATCCCTGGTCCTTTTGGATGTCACTCCTTACTAACCCAGCAACCTAGGACCAGAAATGACTGACCACCTCCTACTGTGGGAGTCTGCTTCTGCAATTGGCCTCTTGATCAAGATTTCAGACCCAATTAGACTCTTTGTGTCCCCAAGAACCAGAAGTCAAGCTTAGCTCTCAGGAAGTAGGAAAACGTGGTAGCTCTCTCGCCAGCATCCTCTTCCTCGATTATTTTCTAATGATTCCGTTTCTACTTGGTTCCCAGTTACAACAGGATGGAGAGAACTCATGTCTCTACTCCCTTGTCACCTGGGAAAGAAACTGACTTTTTTCCAAACAGGAAAATCAGTGCTTTAGAAATTTCACATATCATTGGAACCCAACTATACTACAAAAAAAAAAAAAAAAAATTAGTGAAAAATAAAAATTCCAAAGTCCCTATTTGGTCATTTGGAACAGCAGTTACTTTAGATTTTTCTGTTGATGTACATTTGACAGCTCTTATTCCCACATGTGACCCCAACTGTTCATAGTGCATCTGTGCCTACCCTGGGGCTGGTGCGTGCCTCACTGAAATCCTTGGAGTGATGTGTGTGGTGGAAAACACAACCGACCAAGTCAGGATGAGCAGCCAACTGGAAAAAAATATGCACGATGTACATGAAAAAAAAGCAAATGCCTGAATATTATTAAGAGCTCCTGCGAATTACTGAAAAGGGAAAAGAAATTCAAATGACTCAAGAAAACAGGCAAAGGAAATGCACAGAAAATTCACAGGAAATGTATTACAAGTGGCCAGTAAACACAGACAGATGCTCAGGATCAGTGGAATCAGAGCAGCGTGTAAGGACCGCATCCTCTGGCTAGATGACCATCTTCCCCTCCCATCCCGAACCAGGCACATACTGTTCTCTGAAAGGAAATTAAGTACGGAGGACGAAAACATGTCTACTGAAAACGAGAAGCTACATTCTGTCAAGCTTTGAGTCCCTTTCTCCTAGTTGGTGCCTTTGCCACAACAATCTCTTTGCCCACAGATCCTGGCACAGGTGTGAGGATTCTGTACATAGCAGCTGTCAGGGCACAGAACGTGGCGAGCAAACACAACATCTTGGCGGTGGGTTCTCAGGGTCCTGTCGTTACTGAGAGCTGGGTGGACAAGAGGGCTGAGCCAAGCACACACACCTCCATGAGAAAGGGGACAGAGAAGCTTGCAAAGGGTGCTAGTAAACGGGGTACCACCCTCGGGGCGGCTCCAGGCAGGCAGCTTCTGAAAGGCACCCTCTCTGAGTAGGATTGATTTGTGCACCTCCCCTGGATGATCAAATTAGAGAAGTCATGCGGTCATTTTTATGAATCAACTTAGAAAACTGAAATCGATTCCATGAATCAGGAAAGATAAAGGAAGGAAGGAAATCATAGCTAGTATTTACTGCATCTGACACTGTGCTTTGCATGTATTATCGCATTTAATCCACAGAACCACTTTTGGAAGAAGTTATCCTTAACCCCTGCAGAAACTGAAGTTCAAAGCAATAGAGTCACTCTCCCAAGGTCATGCAGTGGGCCTGGAGAGCACCAGCTTATCAGACTCTGGGTCTTGTGCTCGGGATCATCCCAGATCACCCTGCATCTCTCTGAAGCCTGGCCTGTGTGCAGCAGTCAGCCCTAAGCATCAAGGAGATGGTGAAGAAATCAGAGTTGGATTTCCTGCTCATTGGTGGCTTGGAAACTGCCTGAGCAGGCCAGGCCCAGTGTAAAGGCAAAGCAGGGATCAGTTGATGGATTTGGACACGGCTGAATGGCTGGGTCATGACCCATTGCTCAAAGATGATTTCCAGTCCAAGTCCAGTTCCTGTGCATCCCCACGGGTGCCCCTGTGTCCTTAGTAACGGCATTATTATTCTCCTCTTTCTGAGTCTGGTCTGATTAATCTAATTTGCACATGTGAACGAGAAACTGCTCTGATCCATTTAATATGTTGGGACTGCATCCCAGCTCATTTGCATGGTGGGTCTGGCCAACAGAGGTATCTCCTGTTCCCTGCCTTCCTCCCTTCCCTCCTCCCGCCCTCCCACCAGGCAAATTCTTGCTGAGCAGGCAAATGGTGATCCTTGCTGTTGCTTTTAAGTCTTAAAACCCATTAGGAGTGTATTAGCAGACGTGCTGAGAGCTCATTTGAGTAATAAAAATCTTTTTTTTTTTTTCTGTGCAGCTAATAAAACAGAAGAAAGAAAAGAGAGAAGGGGAGAGACTTGGACAGGGAGCGAGAGGGAGGCTGTCTTCCAGCCTGTTAGGAAGGAATGCTGGGATCAATCTGCACAATTATTAAAACTGGCTCCTTTGCTTTGGTGATGCTACTGGTGATGGGAGAAAAGCAAGGGAAAACCCAATGAACAACGTCTCTCCTAGCAGCCTCCTTCAGCAGGCTGCGGTCCTGGCAGGCAGAACAGGCATCTCGTATGCCCTGCTGGTGCAGCCCTGAGATGCCCCCCAACCCCAGCGGTGCTCTTTGCCATATGACCAATGGCAGCTACCGGGCCAGAGGATGCTCGCCTTGCCCAGGTGTTCCTCCATCTGCACAGCTGAATTAGCCTCCCTACTGTTCTCAATACCAGGTCACCTGGACTGTGCCTGCAGGGTTTGAAGACTCCCAGCCTGGCAGCTCTCAGATCCAGGTCTCCGCTGCTTTCTACAACAGCTTACCCAGGTGCAAGAGCTTGGTACAGTATCTGGCAAATGAATGACCAACTACAGATCAGTGTCCAGTGAAAATATAGGGTCCCTTGTTTAAACATGATTAATAATTTCAAGCAGGCAACAGAGGGTATTCAACCAGGCTAGGACCTTTCTAAGGGCAGTGCCCACTGCAATGCCTGTGAAGCTGACCCTGGGTGCCTGTTAGGTACTCAATTATTTGTCATCCGTGTGGGAATGCCCACCAAAGAATTCATCCTCAGTGTGAAAGTGAAAGTGTTAGTCGTTCAGTCATGCCTGACTCTCTGTGAACCTGTGGACTGTAGCCCTCCAGGCTCCTCTGTCCACGGAATTCTCCGGGCAAGAATAGTGGAGTGGGTAGCCATTCCTGACCCAGGGGATCTTCCTAATCCAGGGATCAAACCTGGGTCTCCCACATTGTGGGCAGATTCTTTTCTGTCTGAGCCAACAGGGAAACCCATCCTCAGTTTAAGGAAGCCCAAATATGAGGATCACACAAATAGCCCAGACTCCTGGAATCTGGTCTTTAAAGAGGAGATTGAAGAAGAGGCTTTGGAAGGCCCTTCCCAGGTGAGTCCCAGCCTCCCTGACTCCTCCCTCTGGTTAGAGTTGGCCCCAGATGCTCCAGTCTCCCCTAAAGGCCCATTAAGGCCCCATAAGCCAAGACTTATCTAAGTCCTTTTGTGTGAATCCAGGAGAAAAGCTGCAGAGAAATCCTCTTACAGTTAATCCCTCTGAGAACAGGGGTTAAGTCTACAAGAATGTGGAGCCAGAGGAGGAGACAGTGATATGTGAGAGGGTAGGCAGTGGCAAGGGTGTTTGCTGGGTGAACAGAGATGCAGACTGGTGGTGGGTGGACAGCTTCAAACAGGTTCTCCCAGCTGGGCTTACATTTGCAGGTCCCATTAGGAACTAGATATTTGATCTTGGATGAACCTGTTAGCCTCTTTGAGGTGTCCCCAGAGTTCTTTACGATGGGATGAGGCAAGTAGACAAATATCCAAGGATATGCATTGTGACTTTGTTTATATGCAAAGAAACAAGATGAAAAGGCATTATAAATGGTCTCCGACCAAGAATTTTAGTAAATTAAATGTTGCTAATTGGCAGAGTGGAATTCTATGCAACCATTCAATGAAGCCACAGATGATTTCTTTTTAAAGATGTCAAGCAAAGGCACTTACAATTTTTATTTCTCTTGAAATCCACTGACAACAGAAAGAACAAAAATAGAGGAGAATAAAACCTGCATCTTCAGCAAAGAAATGGCCCCAGCACAAGCCATTAGCATATTGGCCAAATACTGCAGAATTTGGATCTAAATGAGGGGGGAATGTTGACAGCATCCTCAGACCTCAGCCAAATGCAGATTTCCCTAAAGTCACACATCTCAGCTCCCCAAAAGCTTCAAGGAACTTTTGATGAGAATGACAAGGTGTTGGAGTGTCCTGCAGAGACCCCATCAACATATGAGGCAGGAGGAGGTGAGGAAACAGAACTAGACCCTGCTGCCTTTGGTCTTAACAACCTAGAGCCCCACCCTGTCCTAGGGAAGCTACAGAGTAAGGCAGCAAATGAGCAAGGCATCCATCTCTAGACCATCACACTGGGAAGTTTTGGCTCAAAGTCGGTAGAAATACTGAGAGGATATCTGAGCCACAAAACCTGACCTGCAATGCAGAGCGATCAGTTCACAATCCCTCCTTTCCCCAGCCCCGGAGTTCTGCACACTATTCTTCAGCAAATATCTGATCCTATTCAAAAAATAGATAATTAGTAGGGGACCAGCCTGAGGAGTTCAGTTCAGTCGCTCAGTCGTGTCCGACTCTCCGCGACCCCATGAATCCCAGCACGCCAGGCCTCCCTGTCCATCACCAACTCCCGGAGTTCACCCAAACTCATGTCCATAGAGTTGGTGATGCCATCCAGCCATCTCATTCTCTGTCGTCCCCTTCTCCTCCCACCCCCAACCTTTCCCAGCATCAGAGTCTTTTCCAGTGAGTCAACTCGTCGCATGAGGTGGCCAAAGTATCGCAGTTTCAGCTTTAGCATCAGTCCCTCCAGTGAACACCCAGGACTGATCTCCTTTAGAATGGACTGGTTGGATCTCCTTGCAGTCCAAGGGACTCTCAAGAGTCTTCTCCAGCACCACAATTCAAAAGCATCAATTCTTCAGCGATCAGCCTTCTTCATAGTCCAACTCTCACATCCATACATGACCATGGGAAAAACCATAGCCTTGACTAGACGGACCTTGGTTGGCAAAGTAATGTCTCTGCTTTTTAATATACTATCTAGGTTGGTCATAACTTTCCTTCCAAGGAGTAAGCGTCTTTTAATTTCATGGCTGCAACCAGCATCTGCAGTGATTTTGGAGCCCAAAAAAATAAAGTCTGACACTGTCTCCACTGTTTTTCCATCTATTTCCCATGAAGTGATGGAACCAGATGCCATGATCTTTGTTTTCGGAATGTTGAGCTTTAAGCCAACTTTTTCACTCTCCTCTTTCACTTTTATCAAGAGGCTTTTGAGTTCCTCTTCACTGTCTGCCATAAGGGTGGTGTCATCTGTATATCTGAGGTTATTGATATTTCTCCCAGCAATCTTGATTCCAGCTTGTGCTTCTTCCAGCCCAGCGTTCCTTATGATGTACTCCGCATGTAAGTTAAATAAGCAGGGTACAAGTAGAAATTTTTAAAAAATGAACAAAATAAGGAAAGAAGGAATTAATGGAGGGAAAGGTTATGGAAAACATATACTTCAGTAGGAATTACCAAAAGAGACGGTATGGGCTCAGAAAACCAGGGTTCTCTAGTCTCAGAGAAATCACAGATTAAAAAAAAAATGGATTCAAAGAAGAGTTTTAAGAACCTAAAAGGGAAATTATAAGATGAAAAAGACAGGGAAGTGAGCTTGTAAAATGGCGTAAAGAGAATGAAAGCCTGCAATGAAAACAACTGAAGAGAAAGGGGGGGAGGGAGGAGAGAGGAGCCTGAAGGGGAGGAGGGACGGAGGAGAGTGGACCAGGCACGGCTGGAAACCCAAACCGGAAACCTGGCAGACAAGCCTGAGGAAAGTAAATAGATAAATGACAGCAAAGGACACCATAAACAAAACCAAAAGACAGACTGCAGAATGGGAAAAAATATTTGCAAATGATGCGGTCAACAAGGGACTATTTCCAAATATACAAACAGCTCATAAACTCAACAACAAAAACAAACAAACAATTCAATCAAAAAATGTGCAGAAGACCTAAATAGACGTTTCTCCAAAAAAGACATACAGATGGCCAATAAGCACACGAAAAGTTGCTCATCATCTCTAATTATTAGAGAAATGCAAGTCAAAACTACAATGAGGTACCAACTTACACCAGTCAGAATGGTCATCATTAAAAAGTCTACACATCACAAATGCTGGAGGAGAAAAGAGAACCCTCCTATACTGTTGGCAGGAATATTAATTGGTACAGCCATTATGGAAAACAGTATGGAGGTTCCTCAAAAATTTAAAGTTGCTATATAACCCTGTAATCCTACTCCTGGGCATCTATCTGGGGCAAATGCTCATTTGAAAAGACATATGTGCTCCAGTGTTCACAGCAGCACTGCTCACAACAGCCAAGGCATGGAGACAATCTAAATGTCCATCAACAAGTGAATGGATAACGAACATGCAGTACATATATTCAGTGCAACACTGCTGCTGAGTCACTTCAGTCGTGTCCGACTCTGTGCGACCCCACAGACGGAAGCCCACCAGGCTTCCCCGTCCCTGGGATTCTCCAGGCAAGAACACTGGAGTGGGTTGCCATTTCCTTCTCCAATGTGTGAAAGTGAAAAGTGAAAGTGAAGTCGCTCAGTCATGTCCAACCCCTAGCGACCCCATGGACTGTAGCCCACCAGGCTCCTCCATCCATGGGATTTTCCAGGCAAGAGTACTGGAGTGGCTTGCCATTGCCTTCTCCGCAGTGCAACACTACTCAGCCATAAAAAAAAAATTCACAAAATAATGCCATTTTCAGAAACATGAATGGAACTAGAGGTTATCATACTAACTGAGAAAGTCTGAAAGAGAAAGACAAATACCACATGATATACTTTTATATGGGCTTCCCTGGTAGCTCAGCTGGTAAAGAATCCACCTACAATGCAGCAGACCCCGGTTCAATTCCTGGGTCGGGAAGATTCCCCTGGAGGAGGGATAGGCTACCCACCCCAGTATTCTTGGGCTTCCCTGGTGGCTCAGACTGTAAAGAATCTGCCTACAATGCGGGAGAACTGGGTTTGATCCCTGGGTTGGGAAGATTCCCTGGAGGAGGGAATGGCAACCCACTTCAGTATTCTTGCCTGGAGAATCCCCACGGACAGAGGAGCCTGGTGAACTAGAGCCCATGGGGTCGCTAATAGTCAGACATGACTGAGCAGCTAAGCATAGCACAGCATACTTACGTATGAAATCTAAAATGTAACACAAATGAACCTATCTGTGCAACGAGGTAAACAGACATAGAGAAAACACTTGTGGTTGCTCAGCGGGGGAGGCGGGGGAGGCGGGGGAGGAATGTCCTGGGAGACTGGGGTTAGCAGGTGCAAGCTCCTACGTATAAAGTGGGTAAACAACAGGTTCTTACTGTATAGTATAGGGAACTACAATCAATATCCCGAGATAAGTCATAATGGAAAAGAATGTAAAAAGACTGCATCTATGTATGCATAACTGCATACATACTTTACTGTACAGCAGAAGTAACACCTTGGAAATCAGCTGTATTTAAATAAATAAATGGAAAAAATCCACCATGTTAACATGATTATACAGAACACAGATATGAAATATTGACAAAAGTGATCCAACATATCCATAGGGGAAATATCCAAAGATATAATCAGTGAAAACATCCTGAACTAGAAAGAGCTGAATCTGAAGATCAAAGGGTACATGATGTGTCCAAGACTCCTATAGATAGTAATCATCTGACGTGGTCAATTTCAAGAGAAAAAGTACGAATCGTAAGGACTGTGTCATGTTGGGCTAAGTCGCTTCCGTCGTGTCTGACGCCGTGTGACCCCATGGACTGTAGCCTGCCAGGCTCTTCTGTCCATGGGATTCTTCAGGCAAGAACACTGGAGTAAGTTGCCACGCCCTCCTCCAGGGGAACTTCCCGACTCAGGGATGGAAACCGCATCTCTTGAGTCTCCTCATTGGCAGGCGGGTTCTTTACCACTAGTGCCACACGGGAAGACCCGCATCAAATGGACATCCAAGCAAAAAATCAAGCCAAACAATAGAAAGGGAAGTCTGGTTAGCCTCACAGCAATTTATAATGGATTTCGCAGGAGAATGATGGCTTAAGAATTGTATACACAGTGACATTATCTTCTAAGTATTTAGGCAACTGGCAGACATTCTTGAGCATGTAAGAATTCAGAGACTACAGCACCCTTGAGCCCTTCTTAAAAAAGGAATGTGATAGGGGACTTCAGCAAACCAAGCCACCAATCAGAACACAGAGTTCTGGGATCTATAATAGGTGGTCAGAAGATTGGTGGTGAGTGTTAAATCCATTTATAAATACAGACTTTTAATGAAGGTTTTGTTTAAAATTACACACTTCTGAGAGTAACTGTACAGAAAAGCATATAAACGTTAAAGACCTTGCCAGGTAAAATAATTTTTAAAGAAAACTTACCCAGGAGCTTGAGGAAAAAAGAACAAGAACAAATGCACTAACCTCCTTATCTTTCAAGGCAGGAGGTTAACAAATGTTGCAAAAGAATAATAACACAAACAATAAATGCTGGAGAGGGTATGGAGAAGAGGGAAGCCTCCCACACTGTTGATGGAACATAAATTGGTGCAGCCACTATGGAAAACAGTATGGAGTTTCCATAAAAAAACTAAAAATATTGTTGCCATATGACCTACTCCTGGGCATATAGCTGAAGAAAACTCTAACTTGAAAAGATACATGCATCCCAATGTTTACTGCAGCGCTATTTACAACAGCCAGGACATGGAAGCAACCTGAGTGTCCATCAGTGGATGAATGGATAAAGATGTGGTACATATATAAAATGGGATATTACTCATAAAAAGGAATGAAATTGGTTCATTTGTAGATGAGAGGTGTGGATGGACCTAGAGTCTGTCACGCAGAGTGAAGTCAGAAATACAACAAATATTGTATATTAACACATAAAAGTGGAGTCTAGAAAAATGATAAGGATGACCTCATTTGCAGAACAGAAATAGAGACACGGACAAGGGAGCAAACACATGGACGCCAAATGGGGAACGAGGGGCATGAGGTATGCGCTAGGAGATTGGGATCGACATACAAACACTGCTGACACTAGGCCTGACGCAGATAACTAATGAGCACACACTGAACAGCTCAGAGGCCTCGACTCACTGCTCCTTCCCTAAATGGGAAGGAGATCCAGGAAAGAGGGGATATGTCTACAAATAGAAACAATCCACTTTGCTGCATGGTGGAAACTAACACACCATTGTAAAGCAAAAAAACTCCAATAAAATTAATCAAAAAAGAATAATCATAAAAATAACAGTAACGATGACTGCCCATCTCAATATGTTCTTTAATCTCTGTTGTTTGCTTTAGCGGTATATTTTAGAAACCAATGTCTATCTGAAATGTAACAATTCCTTTCAGTTTTAAATTTTTCTCATCTGTTAAATTCCAGTAAATTTTTCAAAAAGCAAAAATAAAATGGAGAGCAGGAAGTGATTTTATTTTTCTGTAAAATCCTTTCCTTCTAGCAGTCTCATTAGCTGGTTTTCACCCCAGGTGGCTGGACGTCCAGGATGATGCCCTCAAAATGTTAACAATGCTGTATTTTCGGATTGTCGGAATTTTGTGCAATTACAAAATGCACAGTTGATATGTGTTTATAAAGCTGCTGTATCTCTTGGATGTTCACAAGAGACATTTAAAGGGAATAAGAACCATTTAAAGGGAATAAGATCATGGTTCCTTGTTACATGCTGATGAGGTGTCTCCACACCTGTTCCCATTTTAGGGTAGTGGTGGGCACCAGCTCTGAAGTCAGACTATCTGGTTTCAACACTCTGCCAATCTATTAATCTCTCGGTGCCTCAGTTTCTTCATCAGCAAAATGGGGACACTGATAGTGTCTAGCACTTAGACAATAATGGTCTGTAGTTTGGAGAGACCAGTAAGATAATGATCATAAAGTGCCAGGCAATGTAAGCGCTTAATATTAATAAATGTTCTATTCACAGCAGCCCCACAGTCTCTCTTATATGCTAATAAGAGGTGATTTGTATGCTTCCTTCTATTCTCCACATAAATTTAAAATGTCCCTATGTTCTATGGGGAGCAGTGGCTGTCTTTAGGTCTTCAACTGTTGTTCGGCAGAGCTGTTATTAAGCAAATAATTAGCAAAGGACCTAATCTGACGCGTGGGGACTTTGTAGCCACTTGGAATTGCTGTGTGGGTACTGCCACATCAATGTGTTCATGCCAGCTCTGTTAACTGAAAATATAATGATTTACAAAATAATTTTAAATAGTTCTAAAACAGTGTATGTCGCTAGATGGCAACTGGTAATGGGCCACGATTTTGTCAAATAGGTCCCAAGTCATCAGTCCAAAGAGGGCAAAGTGAGGCAGCTGAAGGCAGGGGTGACTAGGGAGGGGGGGAAAAGGAGGAGGAGTGGGTAGGGTGGTTCGGCCTTCCTAAATCAAAAGGAATGGATTCCCATGAACATCATATCTGGTCTTTGCCTTGAGTCTGTAAAGGAAGAAAAGTTGGAGTCAAGTCCTAAGTGGTCTCCAAGGGGGACACTTCTGCCTCTGCACACCAATGTACTCTTGATTCTCCAACTTCCAGTCTCTCCGGTCTGCAGCCTCCAACACACACACACACACACACACACACACACACACGCATACACATATGCTCCCAGGTACCTAGGGGCTGGAGGAGAATTATCCTAAAAGCAGCAATGAGATCTGTGGGAATTATATCCCCTCCTTCCCCTGGAGGTCTTAACAGAGGAATTGGATTTAATCTCTGAGAGTACTCTTGCTTCCTAGTGGATAAAACAGCAGCTTTTGATTTCCATAAGATAAGATCCCTCTGTGGTAACATAGTTTTGTGCTTTTCTGTCGTTGCTTTTTACAAGGTGACTAACAAATAATCCCCATTACACAAACCCAGCCTGCATCCATCAGGCCCAGGCTGCAGGCGCTGAGGGATGATCTCTAATGGGTAATAATAAAGCTGTCATTTATTGATTGGGCGCCGGGTGCCAGGCACTGAGCTAAGCATCCCCATGCATTATCTTCATGGAAGATGCCTCTTCCTTCCCATAGACTCAGCTTAGGCTGCCCTAAGCCTCTCCAGCTATTTTGCATCTCAATAGACACTCCCTATAGATACTTCTCTTGGGCTCCAAAATCATTGCAGATGGTGACTGCAGCCATGAAATTAAGATGTGTGCTCCTTGGAATAAAAGTGATGACCAACCTAGACAGCATATTAAAAAGCAGAGACATTACTTTGCTGACAAACGTCCATCTAGTCAAAGCTATGGTTTTTCCAGTGGTCATGTATGGATGTGAGAGTTGAACTAAAGAAAGCTGAACACTGAAAAATTGATGCTTTTGAACTGTGGTGTTGGAGAACACTCTTGAGAGTCCCTTGGACTGCAAGGAGATCCAACCAGTCCATCCTAAAGGAAATCAGTTCTGAATATTCATTGGAAGGACTGATGCTGAAGCTGAAATTTCAATATCTGGGCCACCTGATGAGAACTGACTCATTGGAAAAGACCCTAATGCTGGGAAAGATTGAGGGCAGGAGGAGAAGGGGACTTCAGAGGATGAGATGGTTGGATGGTATCACTGACTCAATGGTCATGAGTGTGAGCAAGCTCCAGGAGCTGGCAGTGGACAGGGAAGCCTGAGGTGCTGCAGTCCATGGGGTCATAAAGAGTCAGACACGACTGAGCGACTGAACTGATAGACACTCATGTCCCCTCTGTGGGGACATGTCCGGTGGGAGCTCTGACTTGGGAGGACACCAAAGCAATGCCACCCTCTGCTTCCTCCTCTCTGCATCCTCTGTCACTCTGATGGGCTATGCCAGACAGGACTTTCCTTGACCAGAGGTGCTAAGAGTCAAGTCTCAGATGAAACTTGGGTGGAAGAATTCTGGTTCTAGACCCTCAGGCTGACCCAAGAGTGGACAGCTATACCTTTTCTCTGTCCAGCATCTCTCCCTTCCCTTTGAGGAAGAGATCTGCTTCCATCCCAGGTGGCTCTCTGCAGACTGTCAGTCAAATCACAATACCCTGCCTGACTTCTGGCCACGTGTGGCGCACCAGTATGGCATCTCATCTACATTCTACTGTGATTTCTCTTGAAGGTGGTAATGACCCAGGCATGGCCAGCAACTGTTTTTCTGTATAGATTCTATATGGATGTTGGGAGAAATGGGATTTCTGTCTTTCTACAGTATCTTTTAAGACCAAAGCTCCCAGAAGCCATTCTATTGCCACACAAAAGACATAAAGCAGAGCTGAAAGATGAAGAGGGTCCCAGTGACTGGATCCAGCTCTTCCTGAAGTCATTCATCCTTCAGACTTCTTTGGAACCCAACCCAATAGATTCCCTTCTTTGTTCAAGTTTCTCTGACTTGGCTTTCTCTCACGGACCACCGAAAGAGTCATGGAAATAAGCTAAAGACAGCTTCACTGGAATCCAGCCAGCTCACAAGAGCATTTGGAGCTATAGCTTTATCTGGTAACCAAGGGCTCGTTTGCCAGCTTCATTCTTTGTATATATACCACAGTTCCTTGATTCAAGCCTGCCATCAGTAATGACATGTGCTGTCAATTGAATTAGAGCTTTTTTTTTTTTTTGGGAAAAAGAAAAATACAACATGAACTGCATGTGTTGATTGTTTCAAGGTTTGTTTTGATTTCAGAAGGATTAAATTGTTGGGTAGAGTGTAGATGGAGAGGAAGTACATCTTAGAATCAAGGAGAGAGCGAGCTTTCCTAGAGGATTGTTTAGGAAGGGGTGGTCTAAGGTAGATTCCAGGTGGTCCTGTGACCTAGGCAAGCACCATCTTAACTCCATTCAATTCTATTATTTTCAACTCTCTCCTAGACCTGGGAGCGTGGCATCATTCCGAGGTGGGATTCCCTGTCTGGTTCTGGATCCTATTCACTAACCCTCACTCTCCCTTCCTCTTCTACAGCATACATGTCTGCTTCCATCCTTTCTGGGTTGGGCAGGGCTGCCCAGGTCCTGCTGCTATTATTGGTCATTCACCAATTACCACTGAAGACAGGGCACATGGTGAGGCTGCTGAGGGAACACAATCTCCTACCACTTTCTGTCAATGGCTCTTCCCACTGACACGGGCAACCCATGAGCCGAATCCCCATTTAGGGAAAACGATCTCTCAATAGGGAAGCTAATCAGATCTGAGACGGAGAAATCTTCCCGGAGAAATACGACACGCTCAGACAAAAGCACTTTCGGCTAGGGGTGACCTCTCTGCCTTGGCCAAGGGGCAGAGGGACAGAGATCTACTTCTTGGACAGAGAGAGGTCACGTGCTCATTTCTGGTGTGGACATCCTATGGGACCACCTCTGATGGTGGAAATGTAGGTGGTGTTTGGGATACAGGAGAGGGTTTCCTTAGGGAAGAAAAGGAGACATTTTTGTCTTCTTTTTTTAAAAAATATTCTGTTTTTTTTTTAATTAGAGGATAATTACTGTACAATACTGTGATGGCATTTGCATACATCAATATGAACCGGCATTGGGTTTAACTAAGTCCACTCCCTCGTGAACCCCCTCCCACCCCTCTCCCTTCCCACCCCTCTAGGTTGTCAGAAAGCACCGCCTTTGGGTTCCCTGCGCCACAGTCACACACTGAACTCCCACTGTGTATCTATTTTACATATGGTAAGGTACATGTTTCAAGGCTGTTCTCTCACTATCATCAAACCCTCTTCTTCCCCCACTGTGTCCAGAATGTCTCTGTTGAAAAGCAGACTTTTAAATGCTCCTAAAACCTCACTGGCCAGAAATACTCCTAATTCCCCCAAATATGGCTGATCCATGACATGTCTGTGATCAGATGAAATCCATGCAGCCCCAGTGGGCTCAGTCTCGCCCAAGTCCTGATTTGGTCCTGAATAGGGGAGGGAGCTCTTTAGAAGGTCGAGTCCGCAGGTCCACCGTCATGAGCCAAGGTGAGCCTCCCCTGCCCTCCCCAGACTGGCCTGGTGCATATGACTGGGCTCCTGCCTCAGTCCCCCTGCTGTTTCAGCTCCCTTAAGACTGGAACCTTATCTGAATCTGATCACCAAGCCCGGGACCCTGATGCTCTGCTAAACTCGGACAACCTTTCTTCCATGGATGGCTCCTGCTCCTCTGCCACCTCGGATTTGTATTTCTGTGGGGCCAATGCAAGCTCCTCCCCAGGAACTAATGTAAATCATGACATTGTTCTCTTTGCCATCCAGAAATAGCTTCCGTGAATGCCTGAGATCAGGGATGACAAAAATAGTATACACGCCACTATTCCTCTCATCCATTCCCTTTCAGACATCACTAGTTGATCTCCACACTCTTCTCAGTGAATCCAGATGTGGCCCCAATACATGGTCCTTGGCAGCCACCACCAATTGGTTGATATTGCCATTCAAGGTGAGACCCATCTGCCCTCTCTGCCAGACTCTTCTATCAGCCCATATGTGGCCCTCTGTCTTTTAGGCTCCAACTCATCTTGGTTCATCACTAAGCCCATCCTGATTCCCAGTCAAATCAGACACATAGGGTGAGTCCTCCTGGGCCACCTGCACCCTTGGTCCCTAAGTCAGAGGCTAATACCCTGCCTCCTAGGATGGAAGCCCTCCACACCACACCTGGGGAATTCTGTGTCCTCCAGACCCTACTCAGACATCTCTTAAATTCCAGGAACTTCGACCAAGGGTTGCCAACAGGTCAATTGCTCATACCTGACACATCCCACTCCAGTCCTCATTACCTGACTCTGGTTCACCATCCCACACTGGCTTCCAGAGGAATGCTATTTCCTAAAGTGCAAATAGCAGGTGAAAAAGATGGGAGAGTAGCTGAGCCTCCAGAACCTCAGGAGGTTTTGGGTTCTGGACACACCATTCATGCCCGTGTTTCTTATTGCTGGCTATGGACTTGTCTGTCTGTCTTGGTTGTGAGCTCCTAGGGGCACCAAAGGACCTGGTCTCTGAAAATCCTTCAGAGAAAAATCTTCATTTTTCTCCTACTCTCAGCTCGAGGGATGGATACATGAATGCTCCCCTGGTCATTCGAGGGTACCAATTCAAGAAGTTGCCATTCTCTGCCTCTGCTTCTCCCTTGGGCCTCCAGCCACATCCAGGGTGGATACATGACCATTAGTAGGTGGAGCAGGGCACTGCCCCAGCTGTGGGAGAGTGGAAGCCCCCGAGGAATAACAAGAAAGCACTGAGAAGGAGGAGGGTGAGCATGCTCCAGGGAACCAGCCAGCCAGACTCTCTCCAGCATAGGCACTCTGAACACTCTGCAAGCTCGCTGCCTCCAGAAGGTCTGCTTCTAGTCTGGAAAGGGGCAGGCTCTGTGAACAAAAGAACATGCTGGAGTGTGGGTGGAGCCACAATGATCATCACAGCATGTGAGTCCAGAGTACGTTCAAGAAGATACGCAGGGCATTGTCTCTCCCCCTCCCGGCATGCTCTCTCTCTTTCCCCACTCCAGGACTCAGACACCCCTGAGCCCTGTGGCCCTGTCAGGCCTGACCTCAGCCTCTCTAGAGTGTCCCACTCTGGGGCAAATGCAGAGATACACTGGCTCGGTGCTCAGTGAATGAGTGGCAGGCCCAGAGGTCCAGGCAGTGGCCGTGAAACTACAAGCTCCTGAAAAAACAGGGGCTCCTCCGTGATTCCTCCAGCTGCTAGATTACAAGCGACCCCTCAGGACTGGCCTCTTCTGACCTCCTGTTGGTGAACCATCTTCTACCTGTCAGACTAGCGAATCATTGTTTAAACATGTTAATACTCAAGTGTTGGGGAGGGTGTGAGGAAATGGTTATACACTGCTGGCAAGAATATAAATCTTTCCGGAAAGCAATTTGAAACCGTCTACCAAAAGTCTTTGAAATGGCCATGCCCTTATGGATTTATTCTAAGAAGATAATCAGATGCACCCAATGATTTATGTATAAACATTTTTCACTGCGGCATTATCTATCATGGGGAAAAAGTGGAAACAAATTAACTTTTAAACACAGGGGATTAGTTAAATGATCATACCAATGTAGATATATATATATTAAAAATTCTAATTTTACGCTCACATATACACACGATACCTGGAAGAATAAACACCAACATATGAGTTATGGTCCTATCCCAAGTGTCAGATCAGATGGCTGCCAGCAATTTTCTTTTGTGCCTTCTCCCATCTTCTCCCATGAGCGTATAATACTTCTGTAATCTGTAGAATCAGGACATGTGCTCTTGCAAAAAAGATGAGCATCTCCAAATCTGGCTGTCAAGCTGTAGTTTGAGTATAAATTGTTTGACTCTTTGAAAAAGCTTAGAGATCTTGCTTAAACTAACAAATGCTCATGCTTTATAAAACATGCAAAATCAAATCAGGGCTCTGCAGTGTGCAGGCAGTTCTCTGCACTTAACTGAGTCAGTGGCTCAGACTCCAAGCGGGCACAGGAGAGAAGTAAAGCCCACAGCTTGATGCTGTACCAGGTATCGCCCTACAGGGTCTCCATTTAACCTCCCCAATACTGTATAAAAAAGCCATGGCAGGCATCAGCCCTAACCCCATCTTTATAGAGGAGGAAATGCAGGTCCCGAAAGGTTGACTGTCTCATTCAAACATGCCAGGAGCCAGGCTGGGGCTTGAACCCAGGCTTCCTGACTCCAGCTCCCAGACTCAGCTCAATGGATGCCTCTTGGCATCTGGAACACAGTGGATGGGCAGACGTTGCTGTGAGGAAAGATGGAGAAACACCACACCTCAGTACCAGGAGACTGACCTCGATTTGGTCAGCTGACTTCCATCCATCTGGAGGCAGTCTTTGGTGGTCTGCCACCAGACCTGGTGGCAGGTCTGTTCAGCGGGAGAACTAAGCAGAACAATAGGTTTATTAGGTACCAAAAATAAAACATCTTCCTCAACTAACCACCCAGGATTTTGTCAGCCCTCTCTCTCCTTTCCAGCAAGTCTCAGTTTTCAAACCCATTCTTGTCTCTCCTATAGTAAAAACAGAGACAAGCAACCCCAGAACCTTGCTTGGCCCGACATCTCGCCTTATCATTCAAACATCTCTAAAGAGGTGCCAAGACCCTCTTGTCTCTCCTTCCTCACCTCCTCTTCTCGTCTCAGTCTGCACTGGGGGTGAGGGAGTCCTGCACAGCTAACTCCACTCAGCCTGGAGGAGTGTTCCCAGAGTCAAGTCCAGCAGACACTGGGTAATCTCCATCTTCCTGGATACTTGGCTGTACTAACTACTACTGCTCCCCCTTCTCCGGGAAGGCCCTGACCCCTGGGATCCATGCACCTACCTCTCAGCTCTCCCAGGGCCTCAGCGATGGTCCCTCCATGTAAACCTCTCCTCTCCATACCCAGGCTACCTCCCAGGCTCCCAGCTCTGCCTCCTGCCCTCCCCACTGTGTCTGCCTCCCCCAGGTGACCTCACGCTCCTTCACGATGCTGACTACCACATTACGAAGATTAACTTTATGTGTCAATTTGGCCATGGAGGTGCCCAGATTAAACCTTATTTCTGGGTGTGTCCCTGAGGGCGCTTCTGGGAGATTAGCATTTGAGTTAGTGGGCTCAGTAAAGCTGATTGCCCTCCCCAGTGTGGGAGGCCTGAATACACCAAAAATATAGAGGAAGAAGGAAGGCAAGCTTTTTCTGGCTTCACTGTTTGAGCCGGAACATGACATCTCGGATTCGCACTGACATCATCAGCTCCCCTGGTTCTCAGGCCTTTGGACTCAGACTGCATTACACCACAGTCTTTCCGGGTCTCCAGCTAACAGATGGCAGATTTTGGGGTTCTCAGTCTCCAAAATCACATGGGCCAGTTTCTCATAAGAAATTTGCATCTGTCTCCTATTGGTTCAGTTTCTCTGGAGAACCCCGACTGTGTACCCACTGTGAGCCAGATTTAAGGTTAGAGAAGGAAGCAGAGACCCAGAGGGTAAGAAGACGGACAATATCAGGCCTTACAAAGGTAGAGGGAGACTTGTAAACAAGTCAATAAGAGCCATGTGGAAGGCTCTGGCAGTTTAAATGCATACCCACAGCCCTGGTCACTGTGTGATTACTGGTCCATCCCTGAGCAATATGAGGTTCAGGCAAAGGCTGCTTTGGATCACCGGTGAATTCCTACTGCCTTGCACTATGCCAGCAATTCCTGATCAAATTACTACAGACTTTACTTCTTATCTCACTGGAGGCTGAACCCTAGTCTAATAACTCCATCTAATAACTTCTAGGTATAAAGGTGGGTGGAGGTGAACTTAAGTCAAAACTGTCAAGAGTCCAGAAATCAGTCTGGGAAATGGGACATCAGAAGTCCCCATTTCCATCTGCTCTGGGGCGATGTTTTCCAATGCTTCCATCAGGATGGGAGGGATAAACAGTCAATGAGCACCTTCTCGTGAGAACCCACCCTTTCCCTACCCTTCTTCTCTGGGTCATCTCTCAGTTCTGCAAGTCATTCATTTCTGCTCGTGAGTGAAATGTCTATAAATGTTTTCTAAATGATGAAGTGAGTTGAACGAAAAGGAATAATCTGGATGTCAGGGAACCTGAGTGTGAGAATCAGATCAGCTCCTGAAAGTGAAACTATGGACAAACCACTTTGCCTGGTTGGGGTCAGTTTCCTCATCTGAAAAACTGGGAATTTAGGCGGAATGGCTCAAAGTTTTCTTCTAGTTGTAAAACACTCTATCAGGGTCTGTGTCATCCACGGCCTCTCTGATTCTGCCTCCTATTCGTCTCATGCCTGCTCAGCCCCTCCAGCCACCCTTGACTCCCTGCTGTTCCCTGAACATGTCAGGCCCACCCCAGGGCCTTTGCATTTGATATTCCTGCTGCCTGGAACACTCTGCCCAGACATCCCCCTTGCTTACTCCTTCCCCTCTTTCAGATTTTCACGCAGTGATCACCTTCTCCAGAGGCTTCCTGGGCTATCCAGTCTAAGATTAGAACCTTCCCCCCTGGACCTGTCTTGTCCTCTTTCCCTTTTTAGCTTGCTTTGCACTCATCAACATCTATATAATTCTAAATATTTTACTCATTTATTTCGCCCATTATTTGTTCCATATTCTATAATGTAAGCTCCATAAGGGCACTTCTTTTGCTCACTGCTTTAAGACCAAAATTTCAGATGGTGCCTGGCACAGAGTAGGTGCTCAGTGTGTATTTGTTTAATGAATAAGTGATTCTCTGTCAAAAATGCACAGTCCCATCAATGAAGCCAGCGAATCATTGCCGAATCCCAAACGGCGCTTTCATCACAGCTGTCAGGCTTCTGGAATAAAGGTGACACATCTGCCTCTCCCGAGCTCGTGTGCATTTCACTGTAACCAGGACCAGCCATCACTTTCCTGGGGCCGGACCTGTGAGGTGTCCCCAAGGCCTCACTTCTGCAAACCAATGTTTAGCCTTGAGAAAAAGTCCAACGCCCAGCCCCAGCCCCAGTTTCATTAACTGTTCTCGGCAGGCTCACACCACCAAGCTGGCTGAGTGTTCGGGGACATCTCCAAAGGCACAGCTCTAGAAGCCAGGCTCAGATTGGCATTCTGGGGACTGTGGCTTTGAAAGCCAGCGTCGTGGATTTCCTTTCAAGTATTATCACTCACTGTCATACCCGTGATGGATTTTTCAATCCAAAGTTCCCAGGGCAGCAGGTGCCCGCCAGGCAGAGATGAGCTTTGGCTCCCTGTGCTGCAGGCGATCCTCTGTCTGCACTGCCCCAGCCCCCCAGCCCCCACACAGCCTGCCTCGCTGCTCTGAGGGGCATCTTCTCAGCACCACAGACATCCTCTCTGGACCTGGAGGCAGAACCCACCCAGCTCTCCCACTTTCCCAAGATCCTGTATCCCTCACTCAGCCAGCATTTCCTGAGCGCCTGCTGGATGCCGGGCACTGCCTCCAGAAGAGATGGAGGGAGCTGGTAAGCCCTTGGGGTGGAGACCGGCTGTCTTCTGCCAAGGCCAACACTGCCCTTGGTCCACAGCCCTCTGCCAGCTGCCCTGCCCTCTCCCAGATCTCTGGGAGGAACGGAAATGACAGTTACTGAGAGAACCAGGAAACAGACATAGCTGGTTCCCACAGGCATGCCTGGGGAAAAGGGGTGACGGGCCCTCTCTAAGTATCCTGGACAAACGCAGTTTGGGGAATAAAGCAAATCTCTCTATTCTCTCTCTACCCCTTCTCAAAGTCATCTCATCTACCTCATAGCTTTATGTGGGCAGAGGCTCCAACTTATACCCACAGACAGGCTCTCTCCATTCACCTGCCTAACCACCAGGTCTTCCAGCATCTCCCACCGAATAGTTTCAACAGAGTTCCCCATCTCTGCACCCCAAGCCTGTCCACCCATGGGCTCCCTGTCTCAGTTAAGGGCAGCTCCACCCTTGCCAGCTGCTCTGGCCAAAATCCCAGAGCTACCTTGATTTCTCCCTAACACCCTCATCCAATCCACCAGTCGACTCTGCAGGCTCCACCTGCAAAATCTACCTGGAACTGGCCCCCTCATCACACCCTTCACTGCTCCTGCAATTGTCTAGGGCCCCTCACCTGTCACCTGCATCACTGCAGCCAACTCCTACCAGTCTCCCTGCCCACACCCTCGCCCTCCTTTGTAGGTCAGATCAGGCCATCCTCTGCTCAGAACCTGCCAGGGAGTCCCATCACGCTCAGAATAAAAGCTGAGTCTTTCCCATCATGCAGAACCCATGCCTGATCTGGTCCCTTCTTCTCTCTGACTTCATTAACTCCTACTTCTCCCCACCACCCGCTCTACTCTGGACACATGGCCTAATCTGTATTCTTCAAGTGCACCAGGCAAACTCTCACCTTGGGCTTCACGGGTGGAGGGTGCTGGTGACTCAGCTTGGTGGTTGGCCAGTAGGTCCCTGGGGGCTCAGACAGTAAAGAATCTGACTGCAATGCAGGAGACTAGGGTTTGATCCCTGGGTCGGGAAGATCCCCTGGAGAAGGGACTGGCAACCCACCCCAGTGCCCTGGAGAAGTCTCTTGTCCGAGAGAATTCCATGGACAGAGGAGCCTGTGGGGTCTATAGTCCACAGGGTCGCAAAGAGCCGGACATGACTGAGTGACTAAGCGCAAGAACAAGGTGGTATGGACCCGCCTAGAACCTAAGCAAGCACCGGGCCCCAGGCCCTCAGTTCTCAGGCAGTGATCACACCACGCTGCATCACAGCTGTTTGATTTCTTATCCGTATCCCCAACTAGATCATGGTTGTCCAAGGTCAAGGATTGGGTCTTGTCCACTTGTGTTTTCCCAGGCTCCATTCAGCGTAGGTATTCAAGGGACGTTTCTGGTTGGATAAATTTGGCCTTGGAGTATAGAATGAACCCAGATAATAATGATGGTATGATCACTCACCTAGAGCCAGACATCCTGGAATGTGAAGTCAAGTGGGCCTTACGAAGCATCACTAGGAACAAAGCTACTGGAGGTGATGGAATTCCAGTTGAGCTATTTCAAATCCTAAAAGATGATGTTGTGAAAGTGCTGCACTCAATATGCCAGCAAATTTGGAAAACTCAGCAGTGGTCACAGGACTGGAAAAGGTCAATTTTCATTCCAATCCCTAATAAAGGCAAAGCCAAAGAATGCTCAAACTACTGCACAATTGCACTCATCTCACATGCTAATAAAGTAATGCTCAACATTTTCCAGGCCAGGCTTCAACAATACGTGAACTGTGAACTTCCAGATGTTCAAGCTGGCTTTAGAAAAGGCAGAGGGACCAGAGATCAAATTGACAACATCCACTGGATCATCAAAAAAGCAAGAGAATTCCAGAAAAACATCTATTTCTGCTTTATTGACTATGCCAAAACCTTTGACTGTGTGGATCACAATAAACTGTGGAAAATTCTGAAAGAGATGGGAATACCAGACCACCTGACCTGCCTCTTGAGAAACCTATATGCAGGTCAGGAAGCAACAGTTAGAACTGGACATGGAACAACAGACTGGTCCCAAATAGGAAAAGGAGTACGTCAAGGCTGTATATCGTCACCCTGCTTATTTAACTTATATGCAGAGTACATCATGAGAAACGCTGGGCTGGATGAAGCACATGCTGGAATCAAGATTGCCAGGAGAAATATCAATAACCTCAGATATGCAGATAACACCATCCTTACGGCAGAAAGTGAAGAACTAAACAGCCTCTTGATGAAAGTGAAAGAGGAGAGTGAAAAAGTTGGCTTAAAACTCAACATTCAGAAAACTAAGATCATGGCATCTGGTCCCATCACTTCATGGCAAATAGATAGGCAAACAGTGACAGACTTTACATTTTTGGGGCTCCAAAATGACTGCAGATGGTGACTGCAGCCATGAAATTAAAAGATGCTTACTCCTTGGAAGGAAAGTTATGACCAACCTAGACAGCATATTAAAAAGCAGAGACACAACTTTGCCAAGAAAGGTCCATCTAGTCAAGGCTATGGTTTTTCCAGTGGTCATGTATGGATGCGAGAGTTGGACTATAAAGAAAGCTGAGCACCGAAGAATTGATGCTTTTGAACTGTGGTATTGGAGAAGACTCTTGAGAGTTCCTTGGACTACAAGGAGATCCAACCAGTCCATCCTAAAGGAAATCAGTTCTGAATATTCATTGGAAGGACTGATGCTGAAGCTGAAACTCCAATATTTGGCCACCTGATGCGAAGAACTGACTCATTTGAAAAGACCCTGATGCTGGCAAAGATTGAAGGCAGGAGGAGAAGGGAATGACAGAGGATGAGATGGTTGGATGAATCACTGACTCAATGGATATGAGTTTGGGTAAACTCCGGGAGTTGGTGATGGACAGGGAGGCCTGGCGTGCTGCAGTCCATGGAGTCACAAAGAGTTGGACATGACTGAGCAACTGAACTGAGCTGAACCTATGGTTGGATGGATGGATGGATGAACCAAAAAGCTAGATTTTCTATAACTTTACACCATTTGCGACATTTTCTTCTGTTTGTGCTTGACTAGACAGTGAGATACCAAGAAATCTACTCTGTGTCCCAAGAAGCCTCAGGCAGAAGCCAACCAGTTCACGTGCTGCCTCACAGCAGTGTCCACGCTGATCTCCAAGACAGCTGAGTATGCTTCATAGAAAAAAGAATGCTCTCCCCAGCTCTCGAAGGGTGGAGCTGCTGCAACCACAGCCTCCTGGACATATCTCCCAAGGCAGGAAGTGATTCATCCCACATCTCATCCTCCCTTTGAGATGGACAAGGAAGCCTTAGAAGACTCGCATGTGGTCATGTGGTCCCGGAGCAAGAAGGGACCTTGGAGGAGGAGCAAACTTTACCGCATTTGAGCTTAGCTATGGATGAGCACAGGCGTTATCTCACTGCGCTCATATATTCACTCCATTTTACAGATGAGAACACTGAGGCTCTGAGATACTATAAAGCATTCCCTAGATGACACACAGGTCATGGCAGATTGACCCAAGAACTATATGGTTCCAAAATGCAAGCTCATTCTACTGTCCTGGCAGTTTCCTGTTTTCCTCTATCTCCAGCAGAGGGTGGGAAACTGGCAAAGTGAAAGGCACTGGGTCTAGGTTTACCTGTGCCTGAGGAAGGCTGATGCTCCAGGTGAGGCCGCCCTACCTTGCTTTCTCAAGCCCTTCGCAGCCTCTGAGATCACACAAGGCTGCCACACTTCCACAGGTGCTGGAATGTGGGTCAGGAGAGGATTGTGGGATGGAGGTGCTGGGCATGTGCCTTTATCACTGCTGTCTCAGAGTCAATAGGACTTGATTGGCAGGGTCCAGGCCAATACCAGAGATTAGAAAATGCTTTGGAATCAAAGTCAATTGAATTAATAGATGGTGAATTGCTGATTTAAAGTAGTGAGTTATAGAACCACAGAGCCATTGAATTAGTGACTCTTAGATTTGTCAAGAGTTTTAGAAGGCATCTAGGGAAACACACCAGCCAATTCAGCTAAGCTGCTCACACCAAAAAATCTCCATTAGGAAAAGAACATGTGTGTGTGCATCTGGGGACTAGGGGCTGAAGCTAGCTAGTGTGTAGGCCACCAGCAGGATCTGCCTCTGAAGTTTCCTGTTTTTTAAAAACATCCATTTGCATTTGACTCACTCTGCCCCCCTTGTGTGTGTGACTGCACAGGCATAAATGTATTTTTTCTTTCTCAGTGGTACATAAAATAAGTGTATCTTACCACCGATGGGATATTAAGATGAAATCCAATGCACACTCTACTTTGAGAAGTATGCTAATAGCACTGCTGGCAGATCTTGATAAATCAAACCCTTGTTTGATTACCTCCAGAGATGGGGAACTCATTCCCTCACAAGGCAGCCTAATCGAGATTATGATAATTAAGGCTACGTAAAATTTCTTCTTGATTCTTGGCTGAAATTCACTTACCTCGAACATCTATGCATTGGGCATTGCTTGGCTCTTTGGAGGAATCCAGAAAAAAAACTTGTCTTTTCTGTGGCTAGTTCTCAAGTCACAGCCAGGCCTTTAATCATTCTTCGTGGGACCATCACTACTCCTCTCATTCATTCCTCCAAAATACCTACTGTGTGCTGGGTATTATGGGACTTACAGTCCCAGACCCTCAAAAACACCTCATCCTGATCACTGCTTTATTATGCGGGGAGTCCATATCTCTATCCATCCAGCCATGTGATATTTGGCTCACCTCACTCACAGCAAGCTGAAACCTCTATGTCGTTTTCACATAAACCAGGACTTCACTGTTGTTGATTTTGGTTTACGCTCTGATTTTGGATTTTCTCCCATTTGTTCTTTATCACATAATCACACTAGAGCAGCCACAAAGGTGACTTTTAAAAAACTCACCCACAATTTCACTGCCCTCCCGTATCAATTCTTTCCTTTTTAACTTCCATCTAGTCCCTGTCCACAAGAAGACCTAGTTTCCACAGTTGTAATAAATATGGGGAAACATTTTTGCATTCTGCTTTTTTCACTGAAAAATAATATCATAAACATCTTTCTAGATTACTAAATAATGCTATTATAATTGTAAATGGCTGCATAAATCCATTAGGTAGATATACCATAATTTTCCTAGTCGTTCCCTTATTGTTGGACGTTTTTACAGTTTCCAATTTTTCATCATTATAAATAATGCTAAAATCAACACTTTCATGCATATAACTTTCTTCTGCTGCTGAATTATTTCTGTAGGATATAATCCCAGGAGGAGAATTACTGGGTCAAACGACATGAGTACTTTATGACTGTTGACACATGTTGTCAAGTTGGATCCCCAGAGGACTCATTTCCATTGCCACCAGCAATGTGTGAGCATGCCCGCTTCTCTGCAAACACCCCAGCACTGTGTCATGTCCTAGAAAGGCTTTTTGAGCTAATTGACTAGGGATAAGGGCTTCCCTTGTGGCTCAGCTGGTAAAGACTCTGCCTGCAATGTGGGAGACCTGGGCTCGATCCCTGGGTTGGGAAGATCCCCTGGAGAAGGGAAAGGCTACCCACTCCAGTATTCTGGCCTGGAGAATTCCATGGACTGTAGAGTCCATGGGGTCGCAAAGAGTCAGACACGACTGAGTGACTTTCACTTTCAGTTTCTTCAAGGTGTTGTTTCATTGTTTTAACGTGTTTGACATGACTTTCATTGCCAGCAAGACAAAATCGCTTTCTTGTGTATTGAGTTGCTGGCTCAGCTTCCTCTGAGATGAACTCCACATATCTTTCTTACCACTCTGGACAGGCTGGTTACATAATATTGAGATTAACCCTTTCCTGCCATAGCTGGCATACTATTATTCAACAGTCAACTGTGCCTCTTTCCATTTTTAGATTTTTTTTTTTTTTTTTTGGCTGCACTGGGTCTTCATTGCCATATGCAGGCTTTCTCTACTTTTGAGTGTGGGCTTCAGTCTAGTTGTGGGGTCCAGGTTTCTCACCGTGGTGACTGCTCATGTTGCAGAGCTTGGGCTCAGTCTTTGCGCCACACAGGCTTAGTTGCCTGGCGGCGTGTGGAATTTTTCAAGACCAGGGATCGAACCTGGGTCTCCTTCATTGGCAGGTAGATTCTTAACCACTTAGACCACTAGGGAAGTCCCTATATATATATATGTACACTTTTTATTGTACAGAATTTTAAACATTTGAATATAGTCAAACTAGTGCTTCGTTTTCTTTTTGTTAGGTTCTCTAAAGTACATGGGAAATAGATGGGAAACAGTGGAAACAGTGTCAGACTTTATTTTTTTGGGCTCCAAAATCACTGCGGATGCTGATTGCAGCCATGAAATTAAAAGACGCTTACTCCTTCCAAGGAAAGTTATGACCAACCTTGATAGTATATTAAAAAGCACAGACATTACTTTGCCAACAAAGGTCTGTCTAGTCAAGGCTATGGTTTTTCCCGTGGTCATGTATGGATGTGAGAGTTGGACTGTGAAGGAAGCTGATTGCTGAAGAATTGATGCTTTTGAACTGTGGTGCTGGAGAAGACTCTTGAGAGTCCCTTGGACTGCAAGGAGATCCAACCAGTCCATTCTAAAGGAAATCAATCCTGGGTGTTCATTGGAAGGATTGATGCTAAAGTTGAAACTGCAATACTTTGGCCACCTCATGCGACAGGTTGACTCACTGGAAAAGACTCTGATGCTGGGAAGGATTGGGGCGGGAGGAGAAGGGGACGACCAAGAATGAGATGGCTGGATGGCATCACTGGCTCTGTGGACATGAGTTTGAGTGAACTCCGGGAGTTGGTGATGGACAGGGAGGCCTGGCGTGCTGTAGTTCATGGGGTCGCAAAGAGTCGGACACGACTGAGCGACTGAACTGAAAGTACAAGGGCTTCCCAGGTGGCTTAGTGGTAAAGAACCCATCTGCGAATGTAGGAGATGCAGGAGACATGGCTTTGATCCCTAGGTTGGGAAGATCCCTTGGAGAAGGAAATGGCAACCCACTCCAGTATTCTTGCCTGGAGAATCCCATGGACAGAGAAGCCTGGTGGGCTGCAGCCCATGGGGCTGCAAAAAGCTGGACGTGACTGAAGACACACACACAAAAGTACAACCTGGGCACTGCTCCCTACAGTAGCGGAGTGTTTTGCTTTGATTCAGTAATCTCAACTGTGTGAGACTATCTTATTCTCTTTTGCAGGCTGATGGCAAAATGCATGGGGTCAAGCCCACATTCTACCTCTTAAGTAGCTGTGTGACCTCAAGCAAGTGACTTAACTTCTCTGTGCCTCAGCAAAATGGGGATAATAATAGTGCGTACCTCATAGGATCGTTGTAAGGATTAAATGCTAAAATGTAAGGCATTTATAAGAGTGTCTGGCACCTGGTAAGAGCTGAAGCAATGTTAGCTTTTATTGTCATCCTTACAATCCTCATTGTCCAATGCATTTGCTTGGAATCATCTGCCAAATTTCCAAGTATGATCTCAAGGGTTTCATCCACATCACTTATCATTAGAAACCCCCACCCTTGGACATTCATCTGTTCATTGGGACTCTTAAGGTGAGCTTGTTCAATGAGCTACAGGCCCATCTTGAATGTCTGTAGAACAGACAAGTATATAAATGCTTTTGTTTAAGCTATTGGGGAACCCAAACTGCTCCATCTGTGGGTCATTCCTTCTGTTCCAGACAGCTTAGATGCTCCCCGTCAGGGAATGTGGGCTGTGTGATGTGAGCCCTGCTGGCTCCCTCTCTGTCCTTGTAGCCTCTCCGGGGCTGAAAAAGGTCCAGGCATGTTCTGTGCCAGACAAAGGTCCCTGCCTGTGACCGGCTTCCGAGCCTCCAGTCATCCCCCTACTCTCCTCACCATCTCTAAAGCAGATATCTCGCAACATCAGCTCCCTGCCTAAAACTCTTTGGTGGGGACTTCCCTGGTGGTCCACTGGTTAAGAATTTGCCTGCCAACTCAGGGGACAAGGGTTCGGTCCCTAGTCCAGGAAGATTCCACATGCCCCAGGACAACTACTGAGCCCGCGCTCTCTAGAGCTCATGTTCCACAAGAGAGGCCACCGCAGTGAGAAGCCCACGTACTGCAACAATGAGTAGCCCCTGAAAGTCTTCATGCAACACTGAAGACCCAGCACAGCCAAAAACAGAAAACACTTTGGTGAAGGGCTGGCTGTCTCTGTGAATTAAGCCCAAACTCCTTCCGGCACCTCCCAGGTCCTGCATGAACTGACCCCTGACCCACATCCAGCTGCTGCCCTAGCTTCTCGTCCTTTATTAATACATTTCCACCCCTTAGGATTTCTTGCAGGAAATCAAACACACACATTCTTTCTTTCTTCTGGCCTTCGATTTCATTCATTCGCCAAATAGTTGTTAAGCACCTAACATGCATCAGAACCTGTTCTAGGAACTGAAGGTTCATCAAAGAACAGCAACGAAAAGAGACAAAGGCCCTGACCCCAGGAAACTCATATTCTGGTAGCAGAGACAGACAGGAAGCAAATAGATAATTGTATTATATGTCGAAGTGCGGGTGACGGAGTGACGGAGTGGGGACAGCTGTGTTATATAGTGTCATCAGGAAAGGCCTCTTTGATATGGGATGTTTGACCGGAGAATTGAACATGAGGACAGAGAGAGCCATGGGGGCCATCGGAGTGGAGCAGTACAGGCAAAGGAAACAGAGTGTATGGAGGCCCTGAGGCTGGAAAGTGCTTGGCTTGCCCATTCCTCTGCACCCCTTTACATCACAAGGTCAACTCCTGGTATTTAACACATGACCAAGCCTGATCTGCATCACTCCTAATCTGAGGCTGGATACAGGTCTTGTGGGAGGGGCGGGACATGAAGAGTGGGAAGGGAGGTGAAGAGCATGGACGTGAAGCCATCACCCTCAGGACAGGGTCCCTTGGTAGCAGCAGAGTCCTCAGCAAGGCTCAGCTGAGGACAGTCGGCCCTGGAGGTGCTTCAGTGTCATGGGCTAGCTGCCCCCCTCCCCCGCCTCTCTGTGGCCCCTCCTTTCTCTGGGGTCAGGAGACATGGGTGGCATAGACTCAGAGAGCTGTATGGCAACCTATTTGGCTCCAGGGACCTGTTTTGTGGACCAGCGAGGAGGAGATGGCTTTGAGATGACTCAAGCTATTACATTTGTGCTATGCGTAGTCGGTCAGTTGTGTCCGACTCTGCGACACCATGGACTGTAGCCTGTTAGGCTCCTCGATCCATGAGGATTCTCTGAGCAAGAATACTGGAGTGGATAGCCATTCTATTCTCCAGGGATCTTCCCTATCGGAGATTGAACCCAGGCCTCCCACCTTGCAGGTGGATTCTTTACCATCTGAGCCACCAGGGTCTCAAGATATTCCACCTTGACTTTGGGGTTAGGGCTTGAGTTCCTATGAGAATCTAATTCTGCTGCCGATCCATCAGGAGGCAGAGCTCAGATGGTAATGCAGGTGATGGGGATCAGCTGTAAATACAGATGAAGCTGCTCACCTCCTGCTGTGCAGCCTGGTTCCTAACAGGGGGTTGGGGACCCCTGCTGTATATGGGGCTTATCTGGGGAGGCAGCATCAAGTAGAAAGAGGTGGGCTTTGGAAACAAACTGATTTTCAAACTGATTTTCAAACTGTGCATGACCTGTCAGTTCAGCTCAGTGCATGACCTTTCAGTCCAGTTCAGTTCAGTCTCTCAGTCGTGTCCGACTCTTTTCGACCCCATGGACTGCAGCACGCCAGGCTTCCCTGTCCATCACCAACTCCCAGAGCCTACTCAAACTCATGTCCATTGCGTCACTGATGCCGTCCAACCATCTCATCCTCTGTCGTCCCCTTCTCCCCCTGCCTTCAATACAGTGTGACCTTTAGGTGCTGTATAACCTCAGGCAAGGTAACTGACCTTTCTGGACCTTCTTCCCTCTGTATACAGTGGGAATTCCTAAGGCCTTGCTTGCCAGTGGTGTAGCAATGTCTTCAAAGCTCCCACTGCATGTCTGGACCTGTCATGTCGAGGGTGCTGCAGAGCTGGTCCCTTTGTCTTCTTCATCTCAGAGGTTGGCCCTGGGCTCAGAGATCCAGAGCATGTATAAGGAAACAACTAGCAAGCAACACCCATCATTCCACAGGGTGGGGAGGGGAAGGAGAGAGGCCATCCGTCCACCACCAGATCTCCAGATCAGAGCCCAGTGCTTTTCTCTCTTGCTGCTCAATGAAAGAGCAACGGGTCCAAACCTCAGTTACCCACACTAATGGAGGGTAAGGCTGGAAAGAATAAGTCAAATCAGTGGCTAATCACACCCAAATTATCGATTAATAGAAAGCCATGGGATGGGAATATTCAATCCCGATACTTCTATTTGGAAGTGTCCTCTCCCTGATGACTGACTCACGAGTGGGAGATAGGTTCCCACAAGCAAGAGACAGGAGAAGGACATGTGTCCCCTGACCTCCAGGACAGAGGTCAGTGGAGGAAGCTCTGATAAGGTCACCTGACCCAAGGCCACAGGAAAGAGACAGGTGAGTATATCCAGCTACAGTCACGGCCAGCGGAGCAGCTGAAGGCTGACACTCCCATCTCCCATCCAAGAGGCAACAAGCACGTTCAGGTCCCCATCCAGTGGTATTCCTGGTGCCTTGGGAGCCATTATGGGAGGGGCTAGCAGGTGGCTGGCAGTGGTCCTGAGGGACCCATGTTTGGGTTCCGTGGGTTCCCCTGTCTTCAGCACAGATACGAAAAACAGGATTAAGACTGGGGCATCCCACTGCCTCCCACAAGAAGGTCATTTATCAGCTCAAGACCTGTGCTAATAGGTGTTAAATAGAGTTCAATGCAGAAAATTGAGAAGTAATGAGACTTGGAGCCGAGATAATGAATTAAGAGGTGATCACATGTCCAGCAAGAGGCATCACTTGAATGCTGAAAAGGAGGAGCCCTGATGGCCGGAGAGCTCTGGGTCCGAGAAGAGGTCCGAGCGATGAGTCCACCCCAAAAGGGGTGAAAGGTGGTCAAAAGCAATTAGTCATTATCATACTTCATCAATTCTAGGGAGCACAATTTTCCATATTTTAACATTTTTGAAATTAGGATGTGTCTTAAAATCGATGCTTAAAAGCATGTCATACTTCAGTCGGGAGCATTTTGGTTTTTTTCTTTCTTAGTGGTACATGCAACAAAACTGAATCTTTTACTGAAGACACAGTCCCAGGTGGATGGATGGATGATGTGCATGTTCAGTCGTGTTCAACTCTTTGTGACCCTGTGCACTGTAGCCCGCCAGGCTCCTCTGTCCATGGAATTTTCCAGGCAAGAATACTGGAATGGATTGCCATTTCCTACTTCAGGGGATCTTCCTGACAGTCCAGGGTACCTTAAGCAAACCTTGTTCTGTTACATTGGGTGAAATGACCCCTATCCACTCATTTATTCCATCATTATTTACTGAGCATCTACCCGACGTCAGATCCTGGGTTAGCTGCAGCTGTGAACTGTGATCGCAAGAGCCCACATGTCTGCCTTCTCAGTGCTCATCCCTCACCAGGCACCGTAGGAACCCTCGACATATGTTGTCTCATTTGTTCCCAGCAATGATCCAACAGAGTAAGTATTACTATTATTATCGTCCCTGTGACGGCGGAGGTCAAAGGAGGTTAAGTGACCTGCTCAAAGTCCCACACTAGCTCCTAACTGGCTGAGTCGAGAGTGGATACTTCCTCTAGACCCTGGGCTTTTGTCTCAGTTCTCTCCACTGTCAAGGAGCACACACCAGAGGGTAGAAGGCACACACAGAACAGGAAATACACAAGGACGCTGGTGATTGGAGGAGACGCCTGGGAGCTAAGAAGGAAAGTAAGGGAGTATTGGGCACCAGGGGCAGTCTCTGGATTTGGTTTAAACAGACTGGAAGGAAACAGAGAGGCAGAGGAGAGTGGCTGGGTGGGCGAGGAAGGTACAGTAGAGGGACTCCGCATGTCTGGAGGGTGGGTGGGGAGACAGAGCACGGTGAATCCGAAGACCAACAAAGCTAGTGTGGCTGGAGGAGGAAGGGGATGGAGGTGGGGCTGATGCCAGGTTTTGAGGGCCAGGTAAGGAGTGTGCACGCCATCTGGGAAGTAATTAGAAGGTTTTAAGTGAAAGCTTCCTGAGATCCTTGCACCCTGCCTCTAATGACTCTTTGAATCTGCTGTTGGACAGTGGGTAACTGTAGACTCCTAAGAGGAGGGCCTTGGAGCAAGGGCGCCATGTACAACTACTCAGGTTGAGTATTGCCAAAGGGTGCCCAAGCAGAGAGTGGTGAGAACTAAAACTCAGCCTCTATCCCATATTCTAAGCTATATGCTCACATAACCCCTCAGGGTGGCCAGCTGTGCTAGTTTGCACAAAAGCCCGATAAGGACTAGCAGAAACTCAGGTTAGGACAGGCAAGCAGTGGCTAGTATTGTAGCATCCCTATTGTGTGCCAAGCCCCAGATTAAGGCTTTGCAGTAACAGAAGAAATAAAAAAAAAAAAATAGGAGACATCCCTTGCTCTTGGAGATCCACAAAGCTTGACAAAAGATTTTGTCACAGCAAATAATTTTTTTTCACCCCTCCCAAACACATCAGGCCTTATTTTAAGAGCATCTTTTGATGTAGCACCTACTACGTGCCAAATGTCATGCTAGGTGCCTTCTGTACCTTACCACAAATGTTCACTCTCTCCTTGAAAGGGAGAGAGAGTGATCCCATGTCCCATAGAAGGGAGCTGAGGGGCTCAGAGCCTCGTCCAGGGTCACACAACAGGGACACAGCAGGACTCAGTCTTGATATCCAAACAGCCAACTAGGCAGGAGAGCAGGCTTCTCCACTTGGTCAAGGAAGGCATGTTTCTTGACTAGAGACTGTACTGGACACTTTCAAGCCATTAACCTTTCCTTTTCCTGGGGTATAGTTGCTTTATAATGTTGTGTTAGTTTCTGCTGAACAGCAAAGTGAACCAGCTATATGTATATATATAGCCCCTCTTTTTTGTATTTCCTTACCATTTAGGCCACTACAGAGCATTAAGTAGAGTTCCCTGTACTATACATCAGGCTCTCATTAGTTATTTATTGTGTGTGCATATATATATGTATGTGTGTGTATATATATATTAGTGTATGGGCTTCCCAGGTGACTCGGTGGTAAAGAATCCACCTGCCAATGCAGAAGATTCAAGAGACGCAGGTTCAATCCCTGGGTCAGGAAGAGTCTCTGGAGGAGAAAATGGCAACCCACTCCAGTATTCCTGCCTGGGAAAATTTCATAGACAGGGGAGCCTGGTGCACTACGGTCCATGGGATCACAAAGAGTCGAACACTGCTGAGCGACTGAGCACACACACATGCATATTAGTGTCTATACACACACACACACACACACACACACACACACATATATTGATCCCAGTCTCCCAACTCATTCCACCCTTTCTTTCTCCCCTTAGTGTCCATATGTTTGATCTCTGCATCTGCATCTCTATTTCTGCCTTGTAAACAAGTTCATCTCTACCATTTTTCTAGATTCCACATTTATACATTAATAGTCCTGGGTGTTCATTGGAGGGACTGATGCTGGAGCTGAAACTCCAATACTTTGGCCACCTCATGCGACGAGTTGACTCACCGGAAAAGACTCTGATGCTGGGAAGGATTGGGGGCAGGAGGAGACGGGGACGACAGAGAATGAGATGGCTGGATGGCATCACGAATTCGATGGACATGAGTTTGAGTGAACTCCGGGAGTTGGTGATGGACAGGGAGGCCTGGCATGCTGTGATTCATGGGGTCGCAAAGACTTGGACACGACTGAGCGACTGAACTGAACTGAACTGATACAATATTTGCTGTTTTCTTGTTGACTTACAACTCCTTTGGCCCTCATTACAAATCACTGAGGTGGACGCTGCAATTTCTCTTTTGCAAGAAACCAGCTCAGGGAGGTTGGGAGATGCACAGATGGCAGAGCTGGCCAGGGTTGAAGCTACCTCTTCCTGGATTCCTTTCCTTTGCTCTTACTCACTATAGGTCTCAGAGCTCTTTGAAGACGAGGGCCACTTATTATTCACTCATATTCCTCAAGTCTACCTTAGAACCTGGCACAGAGCAAGTGTACAGTAAATATTTGTTGAAAGAGTGAACGAATGGACGGGGTCAGAGAAGTAAAGCGGACGCACCTGTTGCCTGCCAGCCATCCGGCTGCCTGAACATGCAGCTTCTCCTTCATCCCCTGTCTTCTGACACCTCGACACAAGAAGGGCCAGGGCACTAGAATCTGGTAGGATGCCATCTTCAAGCTATGTTAATATCCTTCCCCAAAGGGGGAAAATATCACTGTGCATGATGAGCTATTTGTGGGGTTACTGAGGACGTGATACGAAATGCATCCTGACTCCCCACTTATGGAGAAGTGCTGCCCAATCTGTCTCAAATGTCACATCTCTGTGTATTAATTTGCTACTCCACTGTATTGATTAAAAGGAATGTTCTCCAACTCCCAAGGCAGAGCCCTTGGAAACGGAGCAGGTTCACTCAGCAAGCATACACACCGTCCCCTCCTGGGCAGAGGAAATGGATATTCACCACCTCCCCGCAACCGATGGCCCGAATGGTACAAATTGCATATTCAGTGTATGTATGTATATGGTCAAATAGCTTCCATTAGCCCAATTTTGAGATGTCTGCAGAATGCCCCCAAATTGGGGAACTCTTTCAAAATGAGGAAATTGTCGGAAAGGCCAGGAGAGGGGAATCAGCAGGTCTAATTACAGGAGGGTATAAAACCAGAAAGGGTCCTTTTTTCTGGACCTCAATTTCCTGGTGTGCAAAGTGACATGATCACCTCCACCCCACCATCCCTCCAAACGCCAGGAAAGCACACTCTGTCCCAACCTGCCTCTCTTGGAGAGCAACAACAGGGAGCTCCATTTCTATCCATCTGTCCCTCGCGGATGTGTCTATTTGACCCTGTTCCATGATGCTGTGGATCCTTACGGGCCTTCCTTGGTGACTCAAATGCCAAAGAATCTGCCTGAAATGCAGGCAGAAGTGACATAACAGGCTTGCACTGGGAGCAAAACTCACGAAGAAGCGGCACTACATTGAGCTCCTCCCTGTTCTCTTCCCTTCATGCAGGCGGGTGGGTAGGGGTGGCAGGGGTAAATCACGACAGTGAGGATGGTGCTTAGTTGAAACACTGGGCATTGCACACAGTAGCTCTCAATACATATCAGCTTGATGAATGAAAGAATCTCTACCAGCCACTTTATGTGTTATGTCAGCCTCTCTGGACTGTTTTTCAGGTGAACCAACGGTTCACAGATGGGCTTCAGGGCATCTGAATTATATGAAAAATATATGGTAAAGTGTTTTGTGTTTGTGTGTCTGGAGACAGTCACAACTTTCAGGTCCATGATCCCCAAAGTCTCAGGTCTGCTGGATGTGTCATTGGCGTCATGAGCCCTAAAGCCAACATCTCTGACACAAAGAGAAGAGGCCATGAAAAGACTAAGTTCCTGGCATTGGCCCCATGAGCTCCAATCCACCAGGGGATAGGGCCTGCAGCCTCATCCCTGTGAGGTGGGCAGTTTGTCCAGCAGTGCTGGAGCTCACAGATTTGGAGACGCCTCTGCTCCTCCCCACAGAAGCCAAGGTCTGTTTCTCAGCCCAGACACACCATGAACAACTGGGTTGAGGATTTTATGCAAACACAGGGTCAGGGTGCTGGGGTGGGGCTGGGACTGTGACCTGTAGAGTGAGCATCTCCTGAAATAATCTCAGTCCAGTGAGGTTAGGGGAAGGGTGGCTTCACTCATTAGGTGATATTTATCAAACACTGACAATCTGCCAGTCCCTGTGCTGAGCACATTATGTGATTTGTGTATTTTCTTTTTAATCTTCACAACTTTATGAAGTAAAATCCTTACGCTGATTTTACAGAGGCAATGAGCTCAGAGAAATGAAATAACTTGCCCAAGGTCACACAGCAAGTGAGTGGCAGAGATGGGGTTTGATTCCAGATAACGTTGGAACTCAGAACCTGAAGTCCTAATCACTGTATTATGCAGCCTCTCCCTTACGGCAACCAGGGAATTTGCAAAAATAAGTGTTTCTCTTCCTCCTAGTTTCCATGTGAGGATAATAAGTGATTTTTCTTTTTAAGGAAGCCTTTTGTATTTTTGAGAGGGAGACCCCAAGATGATAGTTAGATTTAACAAAACAGAAATACCTGTTTTTAGATGTAGATGATTAAATTGATCTAATAGACTGGGAACGAGCGGTCAGATGGGCTGTCTTGCATCAAAGTGTCAGAGTGACTGCTTATGAATGATGCTGCTGAAACGCAAAAGGCTCCGCCAGGGTTAAGCATCAAAACCTGCAGAGACTCTAACTGACATTTCTGATCTGCTTATAACTCTTGTCTGTCTGGTGATCAACCTGGGAGAGACAGAAGCCATCCCCTACATCTGACAGTCATATGTGGAAAAGGTGTGAAGCCTATGGGAGAAACAGCTGGGAGAAACAACGTCTAAACGGCAGTAAGATTAGAAGTGTCGGAGAGACAGCCTGAGGGCCGGGGAGGAGGGAGGCAAAGCAGGGAGGGAAGAGGCTTCCACGCGTTGACAGACAGACAGAAGGACACAGAGAACATGGGAGAGTCAGAGACAGACTCACTGAAACCACGACAAACAAGCTGAATTCCAGGGGGCTCAGAAGTAAAGTGGAAAAATAAAATGCTGAAAGAATCGGAGGAATATCTAAATGACGATTTAGCTGTTCTTGGCATGGAAAAGGCCTTTCTAAGCATACACCAAAGGTAGATTATCAAAGAGAAATTAAAAATTTAAAAATTGGTGACATAAAAATTAAAACTGCTGCACATCAAAAGGAAACCCATAAAACTCATAGCCTTAATATGCAAAACCACTTACAAAAAGGATGAGAAAAAAATACTAACACCCGAAAAGAAAAGTAGGCAGAGACAGGGACAGGCAATTTACAAAATGATCTACAAAAGGCCAGAGAGTGATGACAGGTGCTCAACCTTCCCTATCATCAGAGAGATGCAAATTATAACCACAAACGTGATCTCATCACACCTATTTTAATCAATGAAACTAACTTAAAACTCCCCAACGTGTAATGTAGGTAAAGAGCAGGGATGGGCCCTCTTACATCCTGGTAAGATCTTCCTACAGATACCATGCTGCTAAGTCACTTCAGTCGTGTCCGACTCTGTGCGACCCCATAGACGGAAGCCCACCAGGCTCCCCCGTCCCTGGGATTCTCCAGGCAAGAACACTGGAGTAGGTTGCCATTTCCTTCTCCAATGCATGAAAATGAAAAGTGAAAGTGAAGTCACTCAGTCGTGTCCGACTCTTCACGACCCCATGGACTGCAGCCTACCAGGCTGCTCCGTCCATGGGATTTTCCAGGCAAGAGTGCTGGAGTGGGGTGCCATTGCCTTCTCCGACAGATACCATGGGATTATGTATTAAAATGGAAGATCGACACACTCTTTGACCCAGCAATTGCACTTCGAAGAATTTATCCTAAGATAATTAGATGAGGGTTTAAGTTGTATGTACAAGGATGTTCTTCACTTAAATGTCCCCAGAAGATGACTGGTTAAATAACTGGGGAATAGGCAAACCACGATGGCTCCTTCACTGATATTCATTAGAAAGAACAAAGCAGGGCTATTTTATTAACACAGAAAAGTGTCAGCCTCATTAACCAGACTACAGAACTACAGACACAGTGTAACCCCAAGTGCACACGGATCCGCATCTGTGCACATGCGTGGAGGTGCAGCGAGCTGTCAAATGAACACTCACAGGAAGGGAGGAAGGGAAGCTACATCCTCTGCAGTAAGTGGGCGGCCCGTGCTGGGCAGAGGGGGACATGCAGGTCTGGGCAGGAAGAGGAGCGGGAGGAGGAGATGAGTGGGGTTAGAGTTCCTGGGGATCAGTGCTGGGAATGAGGCTGCCAGAGAGCAGATAAAAATACAGGACACTGGGGACTTCCCTGGTGGTCCAGTGGTTAAGAATGCACCTTGCAGTGCAAGGGCTTCCCTGGTGGCTCAGAGGTTAAAGTGTCTGCCCACAATGTGGGAGACCCAGTTCAGTCCCTGGGTAGGGAAGATCCCTTGGAGAAGGAAATGGCACCCCACTCCAGTGTTCTTGCCTGGAGAATCCCATGGAGGGAGGAGCCTGGTAGGCTGCAGTCCACGGGGTCGATGGGAGGAGCCTGGTAGGCTACAGTCCACGGGGTCGCAAAGAGTCGGACACGACTGAGTGACTTCACTTTTGCAGTGCAAGGGACGTGGGGTCAATTCCCAGTTAGGAAACTAGGATCCCACGTGTCTCAGGGTTACTGAGCCCGAGTGCCACAACAAAAGATACCACAACCCACAACTAAGGCCTGATGCAGCCAAAAACATATTTTTTAAAAATATAGGATTTGAATTTTAGACAAAGGATCAGCAACTTTTTTAGTATAAGTATGTTCCATGACCCGGTGCTCTGCGACAACTTAGAGGGGTGGAATGGGAAGGGAGGTGGCAGGGAGGTTCAAGAGGGAGGGGACACATTAATACGTATACTCATGGTTGATTCATGTTGATGTATGGCAGAAACTAAGACAATACTGTCAAGCAATTATCCTCCAATTTAAAAAAAGGATGTGCCATGAAACACTTGGGATATACTTATGTTAAAAAAATTTGTTTTTCAAAATTTTTTTAATTTGAATAATATAAAATACAGATTAATTGGGCATCTTGTATTTTATCTGAAACTTCAGCTGAGTCTGGACATATCTCTTATTGCCTCTCTGAGATGACCCAAGCCAGACAGCAGGAAGCTGAAGCCAAGGCAGGCTTACTGTGTCCACCCTGCCTCTGACTTAGTTCCAATCCACTTGCCCATGAGAGAGAGTCACCCATCTCTGCTTTCCTTCAGGAGTTTTGTGGGGAGTACAGTGCAGGAGAAGAGCATAGTCTTGAGAGCCAGAAAAGTTACTTTTAAACTCCCAGTCATCAAGTAGCCTTAAGCTGAACACAAAACTCCTGAGTCCCAACTCCAGCATCTGTGAGATGGAGATAGTGGGGTCTGTCCACAGGGCTGTCTCGGGGATTAAATGAGATAATGCATGTAAAGTGCCTGGCATACAGTCAGCGCTTAACAAAGTTGATCCCCTTCCCTCCTGTCCGCAGCCACAGCCCACACTCTTGCCCCCGGGGATTACAAATCAAGCATCTCCTGTCATCTCGGGCTTTGACGATTGGCCTTTTTGATCTTTTCCTTTAAGCGGCAGCAGCTCTGAGCTGACACCCTTCACCTGACTTCACCTTTCTCCCAAATCCCTAGCAACAGTTCAGTTCTTTATCTGTACTTTTCACTCTCTCAAGGAGGGTGGAGGAGGATGAGACTGCTTTTGATAGCAGACTTTCAGGGATGTCAGCCAGGGGAGCTACCGAGAGTGGGGCCCTGATGGCATTTAGAAAGGGCCAGCGATGTCCAAAAGAGTGCAAGTGAGGAGGCTGCCCGGGCTGGGGCAGCCTGGGCTGAGGTGGGGGAGGTGAGGGGGTCTCTAGAGCCAGTCTGTCTGTCTGCTTGTTGTCTAGCACAAATGACTAAGGTGGCTCTGCATTGGGGGTAGGGCTCACTTCCCCGGAGAGCCAAATCTTCAATGTCTTTTGGATCACTGGATCAACCCCTCCCTCCAACAAGGCTCAGAGAGTTTAAAACTCTGCCCAGCGTCACCCACTTACTCACTTCCAGGAGCAAGCAGCTGGTATGAATCAGCAAATCCCTAAACAGGGGGTTGTCTTATGTCCTGATGAGAAGTACAGTGATAGAGTGAGCCCCTGACTGCTGTGGATATAACATGTCACGTGGTTCATCCGCAGCGGTGGCTGCCCCTGCTGGTCTCTGCCACCTGCCCTCCTGACCCCTCCACTCTGGGTATCTCAAAAGTCAGTGCAACTCACACTTTCCTGGATGCACAAATTGCCCCGTGGTCCAGTCCCGAGCCAGATCAGTGAGATCAAGCCACAGCCTTGGCTTCCCTGCTCTTGCCTCTCGTTAGCACAGATGCCTGCGTGCGAGTCACTCTGCCAGGCACAAAGACAGAGCCACACAGACCACGGAGTTGGCAGAAACCCTGCCAGGTGACTGCAGAGAGTCACTCAACCACAGCAACCTGTTTGCACTGTCCAGGGTCTGCCCGGGCCTCACCTGGAAGCTTTGTCTTCTCAACACCAATGACTTAGAGACCTGGTGTCATTAGGCAAGGGCTTCCCTGCTGGCTCAGTGGTTAAGAATCTGCCTGCAATGCAGGAGCCACAGGAGATAAGGGTTCAGTCCGGGGGTTCAGAAGATCCCCTGGAGGAGGGCATGGCAACCCACTCCAGCATTCTTGCCTAGAGAATCCCCATGGATAGAGGAGCCTGGCAGGGTACAGTCCATGGGGTCGCAAAGAGTTGGACACGACTGAAGTGACCTAGCACAACATAACACAGTACCATTATGCAGCTGAGATAGGGCAGGCCCTTCCTTCTGCACCATTGATCCTTCATGTGTCTGGGCTGCTAGCCGCCAGGCCAGGCAGGTGGGAGGAAGGAACCGCTGGCCTCCACTTTATCTTAAAGTGTAATCTCATTGAATCACAGACCCTTTGTGAATCTGATGGAAGTCCGGCTTGCCATGTCTAGGAATCTAGAAACATTCTCTGCAGTGATACAAACGTTCTTGAATTGCTCAATATGGGAGCCACAAGCTACACATGGCTACCCAACACTTGAGAGGAGGCTGGTGCAACTGGGAAAAGGAATTTTAAATTTTATTAAATTTTTATTAATGTAAATATGAAAGTGGCATGTGTTTAAAGGCCACTGCACAGGATAACACAGTTCTAGACCAGGGGTCATCAAACATTTTCTGTAATGGGCCAGATAGTAAATATTTTCAATTTCCCAAGCTATGTGGTCTTTCTGCCAATAACTCAAATTTGGAGTTGTAGTACATACAGACAGTCATAGACAACAACAGCAAATGGGCTTGGCTGAGTTCTAATAAAACTTTATTTACAAAGACAAGCCAGAAGATGGATTTAGCCAGGTGGGCCATAGTTTATTGATCCCTCTTCTGGACACTTTCAAGAAAAAAAAAAAAATGCACATACCCTTATATTTTCAGAATGTGGGTTCTAATTATAAGGGATTTTCACACCTTTGATGCCCCTGTAGACCTTCCCATGAATTCCTGATTTTAAAGGCTCTGGGAATGTACCTTCAGCTCTGCTCTGGCTGATGGAGAAGCACTTGGCATTGTTTCCCAGTCAGGGATCAACAGGACACTTTTTCCCTGAAACCTCATGGAAGTCCAGGCGTCAGACATGTATCCACAAACATTGCTAAAGGAGGACACCTCACACAAGGTCACCCTGTGTGCCAGCCCCTCCTGGGATCTCTGCAGCCACCAGCTCTAGTGTCCATGACTCCATCCCCAGGTACCACCAGTCTCCCCATAGCTGAAAGATTGTGGAAGAAGCTTCTGAAGACGTCTCTCTTCATCAAGAGGTTATAACTGAGACTTGGGTTAACAGCCAAAGGATCAGGCTGAGGACACAACCAGGATGACCAAGATCGCAGTCTTGCTTTGGGGAGGAACTGATTATTTGTTTCAAAGAAATTGGGATATCCCAGGACACTTCACTTTAAAGACAGGTAGGTCTTTTCAGGAGCTCTCAGTTAAAGTAATCTGGCATTATGTCAGAAGCCCTCAGTTAAAGGCATGTGAAACTTTCTCTGGAGCCTTCTTAGTATCATTAGTTAAAAATAACTGATACCCCTCCTCAGGTTCCTTCTCAGGAGCCCTAAATCATTTAGCTTAAAGCACCAAACTGTGTCCCCTCAACCCAATACCAACAGGGCTGAATTTTGCCAGGGGAGGTAGGATTTGCCCTCTTTCTGTTGTGTATTCCTAGCCAAGACAAAAGTGGTATCTATTTCTATATTCCTATAGTTCCATTCAAGAAAGCATCACTTATTAAGTTCTCAGAGGCAAAAGGAAGAAAGCCTTTGCATAACTGGCATGCTTTACTAGGGTGTTATGTCATTACTGTTATTAATTATCATTAACAGTCTTAAAGTATGCCTATTAATGATCTCAACACAAAATAGCAGTGTGGGTCTTAGCCAAGAGCAGCGTAATTACCTATTAATGAGATGTAAATTTCACAGGGAAATGACAGCGATCTCGATGTATCACCTTCTGAACTAATATAATAAAGTTAATAATAATAATAGTGTATAATCTGAGGATATTAGTGTTAATTTGAATGCTAACACCATAGTTAAACAGGCTGAGAGAAATGGAAATTATTTGCATAACTCAAACCAAGAAACCCTAATCTCTGCTGTTAAAGAAAAATTGATTGTTCTCCTCTGAATGATATAAAGCTGACTCTTTGCGGTCACCATAGTGAGCAAAAAAAATATTTTTAAGCTACTTCTTTTATGTCTTCCACTTAGGGTTTATATCTCCCTTATTTCCAAAACCAAGTCGAGGTACTTGGTAATACAGTGAAGCCCCAGAGAAAACAGAACTTAAAAAAATAGAAACACAACAAAACCCAGTTAAGGGGAGAGAGCAGATGTTACCAGACCCTCAAGATAAACGATAGAAGCTCAGTTCTGATTTCAAGTCTCAGCTTCCTAGCAACACGGCAGGAGCAATGCAAGTAACTGAGTTACTGGTTAGGAAGCAGTCTCCTTAGGACAGGCACGAGCTTTGAATCTGAAGAAGCCCTTCTTGGGAGCTGAGAGCTGTGCGACCCTGCCTGGGGCTGTTCGAAGCTCACGCCCCAGGCTCGCTCAGGCCAGGCGGAGACACCTACCCTCGTAGCTGGCGTGGAATCCCTGTGCGCTGACCGCGTAGTCACTGAGAAGGCGCAGAGAGAGGCTGGTGGCCGCGCTGACGATGGTGGCCGGCAGCTGGAAGCCTGTGAGCCTGCAAGACAAAGAGGTGAGCTGCAGGGAGGCCGTCCCCGGGGCCGCACATCCCTCGTGCGCTTCCTGAGCACGTGCCGGACGCCTGGTGCTGATCTAGGCACAGCGAAGGACAGGAGAGAAGTCCAACACCAGGTACGTGCAAGGGGCGCCAAGATAAAGTAATTCCTGGCAAAAGTGATGGAGACCAGCCACAGAAACATGGGGGCCTCCTCTCCCAAGCCATGGGCTACCCCGAATCTGCAGGTCTGCCTCATTTATGGCTCTTCTCTTTCTCCTCCTCCCGTTTCTTCTCCTGATGTACCCAAACAGGATCCCTCCACCCATGGCCTCCGCCTGCATCTTATCTATAGATAAACTGTAGCCTCCTAGGCCTTCCCAAAGTTCCAACGGGTAAATTTAGTTAGAGAAGTGAGAAAATGCAGAAAGAAAGGAAAACAGTCAAGCAAGACAAAATAATAAGAGTTTAGCCATTAAACAAAGTCAAGGACCTTTAGGCTATAAATAATATTCTGATGCTGCTGCTGCTAAGTCGCATCAGTCGTGACCGACTCTGTGAGACCCCATAGACGGCAGCCCACCAGGCTCCGCTGTCCCTGGGATTCTCCAGGCAAGGATACTGGAGTAGGGTACCATTTCCTTCTCCAAAATAATATTCTGAGCCATGTCCTTTGAGTTCTTTTGCAGATACTGAAACACCCGCCAGGTGGAAGAAGTTAACTGCATGCAGCCTACAGCACATAGATCCCCAGACTGACTGGAAACAGATGCTTGATGATGCTGAGTCCCAGTTACCTCACCACCAACCAATCAGAAGAATACTCACTGATCATTTACTCACAACCCCTCTCCATCACCCTGTCTTTAAACACCTTTTCCTGAAAGCCTTGGGGATTTGGGACTTTTTAAGCACTAGCTACCTGGGCTCCTTGCTTGGTGTCCTATAATAAACCACAACCTGGTGACAATGACATTACTACACATGGGCACCAGACCCAAGTTTGCTTTGGTAACACTGACTCCTCCCTTTCTGGCTGGGGTCCTTTGAGGTTCTGGGTGTACTTTGCCACAAATTTACAATGAATGATCGTCAATAGACAGTATTTATTTATTCACATACAGAGGAAAATATATCCAACTCTAAGTAGCAAAATGTGGATCCTTCTTACCATAGACTTTATTCTTAAAAGGAATAGGTCTACTGCTTTTATAGAAATGATAAGTGCCTATTATTTTTAAAAGATGAAAGCAAAAAATAAAAACCCAATGCAATCTAGAAATAATCATTCTTGACAGTTGACATACAAAAAGATGGAAGGATCAGTAGTTCAGATCATATTCAATGAAATAATTTCATACAAATGGGATCATATTGTACATGCTTTTAAAATTAAAATGCATAATTTTTTTTCCCCGCTAGTTAAGTGAAGAAAAAGAAACAGGGGTGAAACGATAGGAATTGTTGAATCTGAAATAACATGCTTTCAGCACAAGAGAGTCATCTTTGAAAGATTCTTCTAACGTAAAAAAGATAAAACAATGAAGCCTTCACTTAACACTTGGGGACATATTTAGGAAAGAAGTCTGCTTTCAGGCATCCACACAGGTTGGCCCCCACACGTGATGAGATTGTGCACAAAGGTGGCGGTGGGGTGGCCAGGCTCCTGCCCACCTTTGTCTTTTATTCCCTATCTGAAGCTCATCTGCATACCCAGAAGGGCTCAGGGAGGAAGTCAAGGTTTAGCTTTACCTCCATTTTCAAGTAGTAAGGGATATCTGTGGTGCCCCCTGGTTCACCTCTGTTCCTCCCATTGCTATAATAACTGGACACCCAGATGTCCCCTGAAGGGCATGGGTATTGGGTTCAACCAAATTAAATCAGATGTTTGTAACACCCACCATGAAAAGTCCTGTGCAAGGTGAAGCCCTTGTCTTTCCCACCATCCTAACCTTATAGGATTCAGGTTAACACAGAATAAATTGAAGGAAAAGAGAAGGCAAAGTCATCAAACTAAAACGAGAGACCAAATACGTTTCAAGGTCATCTTCTTTTCAGGTATACAAACACCAGCAAAGAGTCTCTCCATCATCCCATATTCTCTCCCCATCCCTGCCCCTGACTTTCTGTCTCTATCTCCCCCTTTTTCTCACAAGGGCAAAAAATTCATAAGTCAAATGATGAAACCACACACATTAGACGAAAACAAACTATTGTTTAATCTACTTACTAGGGAAGGTCTTTCTGAGTATGGTTGGAGAACTCCTTTGGCTTCTACCCCTCCATCATTCTTTTAGAGAGCTGTCACTGCAATGGATTCTGACAGGGACCCTACCCACTCACTGGCCACAGAACTGGGCAAGTGACCAATCATGGCAAATCCTTCATCTTTATGGAGTGGCTCAAGGCATAGGGAAGAAGGAGGAGGGCACCTAATCCCAGCAGAGTCATTCTGAGTCCTTCCATGGGATGTGACATACAGACTTCAAGTGTCTTCTATCTGGGAGTTCTAAATCATTAGATGGTAAGCTCAAGACCGTCATCAGCCCTTTGTATCATTACACAGACACTATCTGCTGTGGAGAAACTGATGTCTCATATAGAGGAAGACAAAGCTGAACAGTGAGAAGGGGGCCAGAGTCCTGATGATTCATCGTGGAGACCCTTCACACAGCCATGCAGAATGGCCCACTTCTACATGAACCAACATTCTTTATTCCTTCCTTTGCTTTTTCTTTTCTCTTCTTCTTTTTTTTTTTTTTTTTGTTCAAGTTAGTTTGATTTGGGTTCTATCTCTTGAAACTGATTGAGTACTGCTGGATATAGCGTGAAACCTCACATGCCTTAAAGGAAAATACTGATTGATTTAATTACATGAAAATTCAAAGCATGCACGTGGAGCAAAAAAAAAACTAAAAAAATATAAAAAGTGCAAATTTGGAAGACTACATATAATCTATATGACAGGAATTGGTTTAGTATTCATATTCTATAAAGAATACTAACAAATCAATATGAAAAAGAAACAGGGAAGGAAGGAAAGAGCAAAGGATATATACAGAAACAGAAAGATGCTCCACCTAAATAATGTGAAAAATAAGAAAACTCAATCCAAAAGACTCATTTTTCATCTATCAAGTTGGCAAATACCTAGAGTTGGCAAAGGTTGAGGAAACAGAGCCTATAGTTATCAAAATGATAATAAGAAAATACCACAAATTACACACATACATTTGACAAATTGGATGAAATGGACCAGTTCCTTGAAAAGCACAAACTACCACAACTTTTCAACATGAAATAAATCATTTGAATAGCCCAATGGCTATAAAGGAAATTGAATTAGTCATTTAAAAATTCCCCCAAAGGAATTACCCAGACCCAGAATGTTTCAATAGAGAATTCTACCAAATGCATAAAGAACTTACACCAACTCTATACAATGTCTTCCAAAAAAGAGAAAGAAGGGGCACGGCACTTCCAAACTCATATTCTGAGGCAAATGTTACCCTGATACCAAAACCAAAGGCAGTACAAACAAAGAAGGCTAAAGACTAATATCCCGCAGAATATAAACACAAAACGCCTTAACAAAATATTAGTAAAGAGAATTCAGCAACACACAAAATAATTATACGCCGTAACCAGGCAGAGTTTGATTCCCAGGACACAAGGCTGGTTCAATCTCTGAAAATCAATGCAATTCACTACATCAACAGGCCAAAAGTAAAAAATCACGTGATCATATCAAAGATGAAGAGAAAGCACTTGGCAAAATTCAACTCATCCATAGTTTAAAAAAAATCTTTTACAGACTCACAGAGTGCAGGCATGTGGTTGCCAAGGGTGAAGGTATAAATTCAGAGGCTGGGGTTAATGTATACACACTGCTATATGTAAAATAGATAATCAACAAGGAACCAGTGTATAGCACACAGAACTTACTCAATGCTCTGTAATAACCTATTGGGAAAGGATACGAAAAAGAATAGATACGTGAATGGTGGTGGTGGTTTAGTCACTGCGTGGTGTTGGACTTTTGAGATCACATGGACTGTAGTCTACTAGGCACCTCTGTCCATGGGATTTCATAGACAAGAATACTGGAGTGAGTTGCCATTTCCTTCTCCAGAGGCTCTTCTCAACCCAGTGACTGATCCCAGGTCTGCTGCATTGCAGACAGATTCTTTACCACTGAGCCATACGGGAAGCCCCCAGATAGGTAAGTATATATAACTAAACCACTTTCTGCACACCTGAGACTAACATAATGCTGAGGATCAATTACCCGGTTCTGTTCAGTTCAGTCGCTCAGTCATGCCCAACTCCTTGTGACCCCATGGACTGCAGCACGCCAGGCCTCCCTGTCCATCACCAACTCCCAGAGGTCACTCAAACTCATGTCCATTGAGTCAGTGATGCCATCCAGCCATCTCATTCCCTGTCGTCCTCTTCTCCTCCTACCTTAAATCATTCCCAGCATCATGGTCTTTTCCAATCAGTCAGTTCTTTGCATCAGGTGGCCAAAGTATTGGAGTTTCAGCTTCAACATCAGTTCTTCCAATGAATATTCAGGACTGATTTCCTTTAGGATGGACTGGTTGGATCTCCTTGCAGTCCAAGGGACTCCCAAGAGTCTTCTCCAACACCACAGTTCAAAACCATCAATTCTTCAGCACTCAGCTTTCTTTACAGTCCAACTCTCACACACGACCACTGGAAAAACCATAGTCTTGACTAGACCTTTGTTGGCAAAGTAATGTCTCTGCTTTTTAATATGCTGTCCAGGTTGGTCATAATTTTTCTTCCAAGGACCAAGTGTCTTTTGATTTCATGGCTGTAGTCACCATCTGCAGTGATTTAGGAGCCCCCCAAAATATAAAGTCTGTCACTGTTTGCCCATCTATTTGCCATGAAGTGATGGGACCAGATGCCATGATCTTTGTTTTCTGAATGTTGAACTTTAAGCCAACTTTTTCACTTTCCTCTTTCACTTTCATCAAGAGGCTTTTGAGTTCCTCTTCACTTTCTGCCATAAGGGTGGTGTCATCTGCGTATCTGAGGTTATTGATATTTCTCCCAGCAATCTTGATTCCAGCTTGTGCTTCATCCACCCCAGCATTTCTCATGATGTACTCTGCATGTAAGTTAAATAAACAGGGTGACAATATACAGCCTTGACGTACTCTTTTCCCGATTTGGAACCAGTCTGTTGTTCCATGTCCAGTTCTAACTGTTGCTTCCTGACCTGCATACAGATTTCTCAAGAGGCAGGTCAGGTGGTCTGGTATTCCCGTCTCTTTAAGAATTTTCCACAGTTTGCGGTGATCTACACAGTCAAAGGCTTTGGAATAGTCACTCCAATATAAAATTAAAAAAGAAAAGAAACTTTCATAAAACTAAAGATAGAAGGAAACTTTCTGACTTGATAAAGAGCATCTCCAAAAATCCTATAGCTAACATCACACTTAATGTTGAAAGACTGAACGTTTTTCTCCTAAGACTGAGAACCAGGCAAGGATCTAACAATCCAATTGGGAAACTGGCAAAAGACATGAAAGACATTTCACTAAGAGAGGATACGTGGATGGGAAATAAGCACATGAAAAATGTTCAACATCATTAGCCATTAGGGAAAGGGAAATTAAGACCACGATGAAATATTACTATACACCATTAGAACAGATAAAAATATGAACAGTGACAACACCAAAGGTTAACAATGATGCAGAGCAACTGGATCTTTCACACATTGCTGGCAGAATGGAAAATGGTGCTAATATTCTGGAAAACAGACAATTTCTGTTTTAAAAATACTACACATACACTAGTCATACAACTCAGCAATCACAACCCTGGGCATTTATCCCAGAGAAATGAAAACTGGTGTCCACATGAAAACCTGCATATGATTATTCAGAGCAGCTTTGCTTGTTTGTTTTTGTAATAGTTCCCAACAGAAAACAACCAAAATGTCCCGTAAAGTGAAAGTGAAGTCATTCAGTTGTGTCCAACTCTGCATCCCCATGGACGGTAGCCTGCCAGGCTCTTCCATCTATGGGATTTTCCAGGCAAGAATACTGGAGTGGGTTGCCATTTCCTTCTCCAGGGAATCTTCCCAACCCAGGGCCTGTACCCAGGTCTCCTGCACTGCAGGCAGACTTTACCATCTGAGCCACCAGGGAAGCCCCAAAATGCCCTATAACAGGTGAATAATTAAACCAACTTCTGTACATCCATGCCATAGAATACCTGTTGTTCAGTCACTTGCTGCTGCTGCTGCGTCACTTCAGTCGTGTCCGACTCTGCGTGACCCCATAGACGGCAGCAAACCAGGCTCCCCTGTCTCTGGGATTCTCCAGGCAAGAACACTGGAGTGGGTTGCCATTTCCTTCTCCAATGTGTGAAAGTGAAAAGGGAAAGTGAAGTCGCTCAGTCGTGTCCGACTCTTAGCGACCCCATGGACTGCAGCCTACCAGGCTCCTCCCTCCATGGGATTTTCCAGGCAAGAGTACTGGAGTGGGGTGCCAACTCTTTGTGACCCCAGGGACTGCAGCACACCAGGCTTCCCTGTCCCTCACTATCTCCTGGGGTCCGCCCAAGTTCATGTCCACTGAATCAGTGATGCTATCAAACCATGGAAAAACAAATTGATACCCATTGATAAAACAAATTTTACCCATTGATAAAAACAAATGGACTGTTGATACATATGACTGGGATGGATCTCTGAGGCATTATGTTTAGTGAAAAAAGAAAAGCTTATCTCAAAAGATGATGTAGCAGATGATTCCATTTATATCAACATGACATTTTGGAAATGACAACATTAAAGACACGGAAAGTGGATGAGTGGTTGCCAGGGGTTAGGGATGGGGAATGGGGTGGTTATAAAGGAGTAGCACGAGGGAGATCTTTGTGGCAACAAGCCTGCATCTTGATTTCGCTGGTGGTGACATGAATCCACACATGATAAAATGATACAAAGCACGCACACACATTTCACCAACATCTATTTCCCAGTTTTGATACTGCACTACCCACACTTCACATGTGCCCATTGAGAGCTGGGTGAAGGTCCATGGAACATCTCTGTATCATCTTCCCAACTTCCTGTGAATCTATAATTACCTCACAATTAGAAGCTTTTAAAAATTGGATATGTAGCCCACATCATATTTTTATTGGCCAGTCTACTTAGTTTGAACCTTGACCTGCTACTTGGTCATAGGTGGGGTCCTCCCTTCAGCTACCTCCTCTTCATTCCAACCCCTACGTTGTCCCTGCCCACCCCCGACCACCAGCAAACACACACACCTGCACCCCTGGCTGGGTCCTTGCTGGAAATGGGCTGGCCACCAGTAGCACAGCCCCCTGGCCCCCCAGGCGACCATTCTCTTGTTCATCAGCTTCCCACGGACTTGCCCATGCACCTTCTCCACCCCCAGATGTTCATAAATTATGTTGCCAGACTGCTTCTCCCAAAGGACCCTGCTATCAAAACACCAAAACATCCCCAAAGAGGTCAGACCTCTGTCTGGATCTGACCCTCAGGCCTCATCTCAGCTGGCCCTCTTTATCTCTACTTCCAAGTGGGCCCAGTTCACAGCACCGGCAACTTGCCTCCCACCGTGCGCACCGGAATTATGCCTCGGTGCTCTTCCCAGACACTCGACGACACTCAGCTTCACGGAGAAGTCTCACACCTCACCATGGCTTCTCCTCTGAAGTCGTCTCTGGAAATGGCATCCTCCCCACTGAGCAAAATGTGTTGATTTTATTCCCCTAGCTCGTTCCATGTTTTTGAGCTGCTGTTAAAGATTCCTAGACCCTAGTTTCTTAGTACTATATTGACACAAGCTGCGGAGAGCTAATGTACACTGTCAACAAACAATTACAGTTTTATCACTTGCAATATATGGAATTGCAGCTTTCCAGGCATTTTCTCTAATCACATATTTACCACTGCTCTGCTCTTTCCCAGGCTTGGGAGATAAATTCTAAGATGGAGAGTTCCTCAATGGCACTAAAGCTGGAGGGGGTGGGAACTCAAGTCTTCCCAGCTGGAGACTTGAATCATCATGCTTCTGCCCCACTGCCTGCTTTTCCCTCACCCCCTTTTTATCACTGAATCGATTTCAGACGAGCTGATGACCCCGTAAGTCAGGAGAAATTATCACGTTGCATGTTGGAATAAGCAAATAAAACTTTCAGACTTGCGCATCTTTTATCTGACAAGTCTAAATACTATATTGAAAGCAGTGAGGTATTGTTCAATAATGCAATCCAGACTTATTAGAGAAATGGGGTAAAATGATGGCAAGAAGGGCAACAGGCTCCTATTGTTATTGATTATCTTCTTGTTGACTACCGAATGTGCAGAGAACAGCTTTTGCAAACAGGTGGCATGGCCATCAGTTCAATTCAGTTCAGTCGCTCAGTCGTGTCTGACTCTTTGCGACCCCATGAATCACAGCACGCCAGGCCTCCCTGTCCATCACCAACTCCCGGAGTACACTCAAACTCATGTCCACAGAGTCGGTGATGCCATCCAGCCATCTCATTCTCTGTCGTCCCTGTCTCCTCCCACCCCCAATCCCTCCCAGCATCAGAGTCTTTTTCCAGTGAGTCAACTCGTCGCATGAGGTGGCCAAAGTATTGGAGTTTCAGCTTTAGCATCAGTCCTTCCAATGAACACCCAGGACTGATCTCCTTTAGAATGGACTGGTTGGATCTCCTTGCAGTCCAAGGGACTCTCAAGAGTCTTCTCCAGCACCACAGTTCAAAAGCATCAATTCTTCAGCAATCAGCTTTCTTCACAGTCCAACTCTCACATCCATACATGACCACGGGAAAAACCATAGCCCTGACTAGATGGACCTTGGTTGGCAAAGTAATGTCTCTGCTTTTTAATATGCTATCTAGGTTGGTCATAACTTTCCTTCCAAGGAGTAAGCGTCTTTTAATTTCATGGCTGCAATCAGCAACTGCAGTGATTTTGGAGCCCAAAAAATTAAAGTCTGACACTGTTTCCACTGTTTCCCCTCTATTTCCCATGAAGTGATGGGACCAGATGCCATGATCTTTGTTTTCTGAATGTTGAGCTTCAAGCCAACCTTTTCACTCTCCTCTTTCACTTTCATCAAAAGGCTTTTTAGTTCCTCTTCACTTTCTGCCATAAGGGTGGTGTCATCTGCATATCTGAGGTTATTGATATTTCTCCTGGTAATCTTGATTCCAGCTTGTGCTTCTTCCAACCCAGCATTCCTCATGATGTACTCTGCATATAAGTTAAATAAGCAGGGTGACAATATACAACCTTGACATACTCCTTTTCCTATTTGGAACCAGTCTGTTGTCCCATGTCCAGTTCTAACTGTTGCTTCCTGACCTGCATACAGGTTTCTCAAGAGGCAGGTCAGGTGCAGATGTAAACTAATACTCTTCTTTCACTTTATCGAGGTGTCTTGTCTTTCCCACTTCTTCATGAACCTTCTCTGGGATTTTTTCTCCCTGCTCAAAGGAACCCAGAGTCTTGGAGACTGGTGACACCGTGATCCCAGATTTCTCACTGTCCCAGTTCAGAATCCATCAATGGCTTCCAACTGTCCTTACGACTAATACTTCCATAAGGAGGTCCACAAAGCCTGTACCACCCAGTCCCCACCCACTCTGCCCTATATCCTGCCTGGTTCCAGTCTACTTTGGTCAAGGGAAGGGGCAGTTGTACACAGAGGGCAGGCAATAAAGGGTACATTTCCTGTTGAGAACTTGAAAACAACAATAAAGCAGGCTTGAAAAACCCATTTACTATCCCATGAGTCTGCACTCCTGTGTCAGTGATAAAATCCTTTCCCACACCCCTCTGCCTGATACACTGCTGGCTTCAATCCCATCATATTGGCCAACCCATCATCTTTAGGGCCTTTGCACATGTTATTTCCTTTTTAGAACACTTTCTCACATCCCCTCCACCTATATGTCTGATTAACCCCTTCTCATTATTCGAATCTCATCACAAATGTCAACATTATTTTCAGAAAGGTATGCCCTTTATCTCCCAGACTAGTCTATCTATTTTGCATTCTCGCAGGTCCCATGGAGGTCACTGCTGCTCTTCATATATCTCCAGCTTTCCTTCCAGACACTATTGGAATGGCCCTCCCCACCATTGCTGAGCTCATGATTGGCCATGGCACTGGCGCTGCCAAAGATGCGTGGGTAGCAGCGAAGTGTGCTGTCTCATGGAAGAAGTCTCGAGGAGCCTGGGCTCCTTTGGCCAAGTTTCCCTTCCTCTTTCCCCTGCTGCCGTGAACTTGGGTCCCAGTCAGCCAGGGTCTCTGAGTGACTCCCCAAGCAGGGAGCCCCTGCAAATTTTTTTTTGCATGCATTGAGTTGGCCAAAGAGTGCATTCCAATTTGGCCCTAAGAGCTTGTGAGAGGAATGAACTTTTTGGCCAACCCAATAGAAGAGCAAGAAAGAAACTTTAAGTGAGTTAAGCCTTTGAGATTTCAGGGTGGTTTGTTACCCTCAATGTTTCAAAATGTAGCTTTTTATTACTCTTCAGATATGGTGAGGGCAACCAATGAGGAGGCAACTGTCATTGAAAAGTTAGTTTGTTACAGCTCCAAAGTTGGGGGAGGAAGCACGCCTGGCAACACAGGGCCATGCCAGGAAGTGCCAGGGTGGGTGGGGATGTAGAAGGGACAGGAGCAAATGGCGAGCAAGGGCTTTAACTGAGGTTTTCGTTGGGAAAGGAATGGGTGAGGCAGGGTGAGCAGGTGGCTGCCCTTAGTTGTCTGACACGTGACTCTGGGGTGATTAATACCAGGGACAGTGACTTAACAGGTGAGAGCTTAGCAGAGCACATGGGTGGGCTCTGGATTGGAGGATTTGCATATAAAAGACTCACTCCCAGAAGAATAGTTCTTTATATCTTAGAATTAGCAAACCCCAAGAGGGGCCACCTCTCTTGGGTCAGCAAAGCCCCAAGATGTCAAAGCATCAAAAATATAGAAAATATTTGTATTATTTGTGTGATTAATACACATAGTCATACATGGTCCATCCTGACTATTACCTTTTTAATTTCTTTACTAGCATTCATCACAGTTCCAGGATTTCCCAGGTGGCGTAGTTGGTAAAGAATACACCTGCCATTGCAGGAGATGCAAGAGACATGGATTCGATCCGTGGGTCAGGAATATCCCCTAGATTAGGAAATGGCAACCCATTCTGGTATTCTTGCCTGGAAAATTCCATGGTGAGAGGAGCCTGGTGGGCTACAGTCCATGGGGTCGCAAAGAGTCAGACACAATTGAGCACACGCACAGCACCCAGCACAGTGCTGTTATTAAAAAGCAGTTTCTAAGTAGATGTTTATCAAGGTTCAGTTCAGTTCAGTTTAGTCGCTCAGTCATGTCCGACTCTTTGCAACCCCATGAATCACAGCAAGCCAGGCCTCCCTGTCCATCACCAACTCCCGGAGTACACTCAAACTCATGTCCACAGAGTCGGTGATGCCATCCAGCCATCTCATTCTCTGTCGTCCCCTTCTCCTCCCGCCCCCAATCCTTCCCAGCATCAGAGTCTTTTCCAGTGAGTCAGCTCGTCGCATGAGGTGGCCAAAGTATTGGAGTTTCAGTTTAGCATCAGTCCTTCCAGTGAACACCCTGGATTGATCTCCTTTAAAATGGACTGGTTGGATCTCCTTGCAGTCCAAGGGACTCTCAAGAGTTTTCTTCAGCACCACAGTTCAAAAGCATCAATTCTTCGGCGCTCAGCTTTCTTCACAGTCCAACTCTCACATCCATACGTGACCACTGGAAAAACCATAGCCTTGACTAGACGGAACTTGGTTGGCAAGGTAATGTCTCTGCTTTTTAATATACTATCTAGGTTGGTCATAACTTTCCTTCCAAGGATCAAGCGTCTTTTAATTTCATGGCTGCAATCAGCATCCGCAGTGATTTCGGAACCAAAAAAAATAAAGTCTGACACTGTTTCCACTGTTTCCCCATCTATTTCCCATGAAGTGATGGGACCAGATGCCATGATCTTTGTTTTCTGAATGTTGAGCTTCAAGCCAACCTTTTCACTCTCCTCTTAGCTTAGACCAACACTCTTAGCTAACTGACTATCAACTACTTAGGCTAGAGTCTCTGGGCTCTGAAATGCAAAGTTGGAATAAGACCATGAAGGAACCCTGTCAGGTGAGGAACAGTTGAACGGAAGCAGGCATGAAAAGTGAAAGAGAACTGGTTAGAATGAGAATAGTCATCAAATCCTGGAAAGGCCATGCCCGACACATCACGTCCTCATGAAATGATGAGCCAGAACCAGAACCACCAGGACAGAGGCTCGGGGGGGGGGGCGACTTGGGTCCAAAAGAACGTGGGCAATCACATATGCTTGGGGAGGGAATGTGCTGCCTCTTAAGGTCAATCCAATTTTAATTTCTCAGTTACTTACTGAGTGCCAATGGGTTTCAGATGCTGAACATCAGAGGTGGGTCAGCCGTAGGCCAAGCTCCCCAGGACATGGCTTTGCTTCTACTGGTCAGAGGACCCATGGGAAAGATCAGGATGAAATTCTTATCTTCACAAACTCCAGTCTAAAGCCTTGGAATCCATTATTACAGAGAAGTGACTCTACTACTGGAGTATGTGTAAATCCTGATCCCCAATGTCTACAGAAACAGGTCAATCCTAAAGGAAATCAACTCTGAATACTCATTAGAAAGACTGATGCTGAAGCTGAAGCTCCAATATTTCGGCCGCCTGATGCAAAGAGCTGAGTCACTGTAAAAGACCCTGATGCTGGGAAAGATTGAGGACAGGAAGAGAAGGGGACGATAGAGGATGAGATGGTGGGAAGGCATCATCAACTCAATGGACATGAGTCTGAGTAAACTCTGGGAGATGGTGAAGGACAGGGAAGCCTGGTGTGCTGCAGACCCTGGGGTCACAAAGAACTGGGAAGTGACTTAGCGGCTGAATGACAAGAGAAACAGCAGGATGGGAGAGATGGAAGAGTAAGGATTTGTGCAAATGTATTCCAAGCACACGGTGGCCTTCTGAGGATAGGGGACAATACAAGGAGCTGCCCCGATGTATATTGCTGTGGCTGGACCTCTAAACCTCGAGTGAAACCAGAGATCTGGCCAGCTCCAAGGGCATGATGACTGAGAATGGCAGAGACAGACCATCCCTTGGGTGATGGAGCGCAAGGCTTTGCCTTTGTAGTATTTGGTCTGCATCCACACTGGCCTTTACACTTCCCTTGAATGTGCCCCAGGGCCTTTGCATGTACTGCCCCTAGGGCTATGAGCACTGCTCTCCCCCTGAGCTACTCAGGTGGCCACCACCTAACCTATCCATCTCCCCCTAACTTCTGGGGTCTCTGTTTGTAAGTTATTTTCTCTAGGAAAGAGTTTTGGAACCTCTGATAAATGTTCTCCAAGAACAGAGTACTTATTTATAATACGCATTCCAATCATAATGAATTGATTTTCTTATTGAATTACTTAAGATATGTCTGTATTTCTTTTTTGATAGGAAATCCCTTCCTAACTTCTCTGCATTACTAGCACAAATAAGGCGAACTATGCCCCTCCCAAATTCATATGTTGAAACCTAACTACCGGCAGGTAACATGATGGTATTAGTTTGTGGGGACTTTGGGGGGTAATTAGGAATCTAACAGGTTGGGAGGGTGGACTCCTCTTGAATGGAATTAGTGCCCTTACGGGAGTCATGAGAAAGCTTGCTTCCTCTCTCTGCTCTCCATCCACCACGTGAGGACACGAAGAGAAAGTGGCAGTCTGGAACCCAGAAGAGCGTTCCTCATTGGTGGATCTGCAACACCAGATCTTTGTTGTGCCGGCAGCACCCAAGCATGGGAAATAAATCTCTGTTGTTTACAAGCCACCCAGTCTAACGAGTTTTTGTTCTGGCAACCTGAGGTGATTAAGACAAATATGTAAAGAATGAAGGAATGAATAACCATCAGAGAGTAGACAGAAAAGGCTTGACTATTGTCCTGTGAGAACCTCAGATATGCAGATGACACCACCCTTATGGCAGAAAGTGAAGAGGAACTCAAGAGCCTCTTGATGAAAGTGAAAGAGGAGAGTGAAAAGGTTGGCTTGAAGCTCAACATTCAGAAAACAAAAATCATGGCATCTGGTCCCATCACTTCTTGGGAAATAGATGGAAAAACAGTGGAAACAGTGTCAGACTTTATTTTTTGGGGCTCCAAAATCATTGCAGATGCTGATTGCAGCCAGGAAATTAAAAGACGCTTACTCCTTGGAAGGAAAGTTATGACCAGCCTAGATAGCATATTAAAAAGCAGAGATATTACTTTGCCAACCAAGGTCCATCTAGTCAAGGCTATGGTTTTTCCCATGGTCATGTATGGATGTGAGAGTTGGACTGTGAAGAAAGCTGATCTCCGAAGAATTGATGCTTTTGAACTGTGGTGCTAGAGAAAACTCTTGAGAGTCCCTTGGACTGCAAGGAGATCCAACCAGTCCATTCTAGAGGAGATCAGTCCTGGGTGTTCATTGGAAGGACTGATGCTAAAGCTGAAACTCCAATACTTTGGCCACCTCATGAGATGAGTTGACTCACTGGAAAAGAGTCTGATGCTGGGAGGGACTGGGGGTGGGAGGAGACAGGGATGACAGAGAATGAGATGGCTGGGTGGCATCACTGACTCGATGGACATGAGTTTGAGTGAACTCCGGGAGTTGGTGATGGACAGGGAGGCCTGGCGTGCTGTCATTCATGGGGTCGCAAAGAGTCGGACACGACTGAGCGACTGAACTGAACTGAACTGATTGTCCTGTGAAAGGCCAATCTACAAGGTTGGCCCTTGGCTGGGGTCTGGGAACATGGATTTCAGGAGGGTCCCCATCTTTCCCAGAACTGATAAAGAGTCCTAAACTATCTGTACAAACACAGTGGTTTCTACTGAACACCTGTTTTCCCTCTGAATCTGGAACTTCGACATATGCCAGGCAGAGGGTGCCGATGCAATCTGCCCCCAGTAAAAACTCTGCATGCTGAGTCTCCAATTGAGCTTCAGCCTGTGTGTTTCCACTGGGAGAGGACTCTCAGAAGATGGTGCCTGGTTTCTGCCCCAACCTTCATCCCGTGAACAGTTTTCCTTCGCAGCTGGGCTCTGTATCCTCTACAGTGAATCAGTCAGGAGTGTGACCATGTGCCGAGTCCTCTGAGCCATCCTAGCCAAGCCCTGAACCTAAGCGAAACGAAGTGGTCTTGGGGACGCCCAACACAGGGAGTGATGAGTGAACACAACCTAATTCTCCTGCAAAGGACAAGTACTAGATTATTCTCCAAAGGACATTCCAGGTGTTCAGTGGTTAAACAGACATGGGAAATGCAGGGGTAAACAAAGTGAAGCAAGAATTTTTCAGAAAATAGAAAAAAAAAAAGTGTTTATGGGGGCTTTTAATAAGGTAGTGGACATGAGTTTGAGTGAACTCCGGGAGTTGGTGATGGACAGGGAGGCCTGGCGTGCTGTGATTCATGGGGTCGCAGAGAGTCGGACACGACTGAGCGACTGAACTGAACTGAACTGAACTGAATAAGGTAGTAGCAAACTTCCAAGGCAGGAACAGATGATGTAACAGTTGCCCAATACATTCGATCATAAAGCTTTTCATTCTTTTTTCTTAAAGAATTAATTTGAATTCTTTTTAAAATTAATTGAGCTACATCGGGTCTTAGTGGCAGCATGCAGGATCATATCTGCATCGTGTGGGATCTTTCTGATGCCACGGATGGACTCTAGTTGTGCCACATGGGCTCAGTAATTGTGCGGGCGATCCATGCACATCTCTTCCTGGCAATCTTAAAGAGCCCAACTAATATAGAATTATCGGGGAATAAACAGTAAAGTAGCAAATTGGGCCTTTATTAAGCGGCTCTCATTTAAGGCACTTAGCACATCAAAAAAAAAGACATGGCAATTGACCTTGGGAATAGAAGAGTAAATGTAAGCAACATCTGTCACTCTGACAGGCGTGGCAAACAGTGTTTTGGTTTGCCAGCAGCCCTACTCCAGACAGCGGCCACTAGTTAGATACACAAACCATTAAGCTAAAAACAGAACTATCATTACAGGCGTCATCTAGTAATTTTCAGGTAATTGATGGACATTAGTCATAATCACACTTAATACACAGACACACACAGACACCCCTACTGAAACATGTTCTCACTGATACCTTCTATTTGCATTTCATCAAGAGCTCCTAAAGCTAGGAAACTTGGAAAAATTGGGCCTTCTCTGCTTTTAAGTATATGTGTGTGCTCAGTCACTTCAGTCGTGTCCAACTCTTTGTGGACCTTGTGGACTGTAACCCTCCAGGTTCCTCTGTCCATGGGATTCTCCAGGCAAGAATACTAAAGTAGGCTGCTGTGCCCTCCTCCAGGGGATCTTCCCCACCCAGGGATCAAACCTGTGTCTTTTATGTCTCCTGCATTGGCTGGCAGGTTCTGTACCACCTGTGCCACCTGGGAAGCCCATATACATGTATATGTATACGTATATATGTATATACAAACACACATTTTTTTCTCAGAGTATCCTGTAGGTTGGGATTCCATGAAGCCTTCTGGGATATGAAATGCCCAGAGCAGCAGGTCATAGAGATCATGTTGCTGCTACACTGGATATAAGAGCACTGACTCCCCTGGTCTCAGAAGCCCTGACACCCACAGTAACCAAAATTCTGTAGAGATGGTTCTTGTGCTGCCAAGATCTGGGGATCTCTGTAATAAACTCCCATTTCTGGGAGTGACCCAGCAGGAGTCAGATAGCTGTTGAAAAAGCCTAGCTTAAGTCCAAAGGCTCTTCTCTCAAGTGTTTCCGTCTCTCCAGAGAACATCCACTGGCTGTACAAACCTCTGTTTTCAGCTGCCCATGTCCATTTATTTTTGGAGGCCAGAATATCTGTCTTAAGTTCATGGCTGGCTGGGAACAATGCTAGGCTTCTACATCTTTATATATACTTTCTAGGAGGCATGCAGGCTGTAGAAGCAAGGTCTGGAGTCTTAACAGGCCCTCCCGCTGAGGCCTAAAATTAGGCAAGCAGCATGCTGTATTGGAAATGCAAATCCTCTCAATACAAATACTCGGTCAGCACCCAAGTTCTGCAGCAGGGAATTCTGGGTATTCTCTTCCAGCTCTCTCCCAACAGTTCCCCAGCACAATCCATGAAATACTATCTGGTGTTATATTAATAGGTTTGCCTCCTCCTAAGTCGCTTCAGTCGTGTCCAACTCTGTGTGACCCCACAGACAGCAGCCCACCAGGCTCCCCCGTCCCTGGGATTCTCTAGGCAGGAACACTGGAGTGGGTTGCCATTTCCTTCTCCAATGCATGCATGTGAAAAGTGAAAGTGAAGTCGCTCAGTCCTGTCCAACTCTTCATGACCCCATAGACTGCAGCCCACCAGGCTCCTCCACCCATGGGATTTTCCAGGCAAGAGTACTGGAGTGGGGTGCCATCGCCTTCTCTGAGGTTTGCCTGAGATATGTGCAAATAATTCTGGGAAATGCTACACTTAAAGCAGCACCATAGTGTGCCAAGTTACCCTGGGGAGATGCAGGGAATTTACAAGCAGACTGAGGGATATTTTAAATTTTCCAGGGACACTGTGATACTCAGTATCTGTTGGACACACAAAGGATTAGCTCAAAGTAGTTACAGTTTCAACATGAAGCTACATTCCATTAAATGATATAATTTCTTGCAGCCGGGTGTTTGATGGTTGCTGTGATAGAAAGTAGGTGCCGTGTGACAAACGGTGTGGAAGAGGGTGAGTTAGTGTCCAATCTTTTTTTTCTTTAATGTATTTGGCTGCACCAGGTCTTAGTTGTAGCACGTGGGATCTAATTCCCTGACCAGGGATCGAACCTGGGTCCCCCGCAGTGGGAGCATAGAGCCTTAACCACTGGACCACCAGAGAAGTCCTGATAGTGTCCAATTGAGGAGCTGTGTAGAGCCCAACAAGTACACACATTCCATTAATTACTTGCAGTTTTTTAAGGATGAAATAAAAGTATAATTTTTTTCTTTCAATTTATATTGACTATTGTTCAAAGAGCTACAAAGTTGTTAGGGTGTAAGGACATGACTGAGCGATTGAACTGAACTGAACTGAAGTACTTATTCAGCTAGTCAGACCTTGCTACTTAACAGATGGGGCTGATAGGTATTTCTTCTACCCATGGAGGACAATGGAAAAATTACTGAAGCATTTAATGGCTCCTCAAACTAAGAAGTGTTGGGATTCTGAGCATTACTGTATTAAAGGCTCTGAGAAGTCCTGCAGCAAGAAAAATAGAGTTGGAGCCCCACACTTCTCAGTCGAGCACACCCGTGAATAGCCTTCTTTACAACATTCGCTTAGGAAATCTAGGTGGATATTACCTGAGATTATGATTGTATAAGTTCAGAAGAGAGACCAGAGTTTGACTTATTCCCACCATTAACACTGAAAAAGTATCTCTCCTCAATCATTCATTTAACAAACATTCACCGTGTGCCCTATTATATATCATGTACGACGCTTGGTTCTGAGGATAGACATTTATAAGAGCCGTACCTGGCCCTCAAGCATTCACATTAATTTATCTGGAAATTCAGCCACCCTCATCACCTTCATTGCAGCCATCCGTCTCGCATAGGGATGGGCACTCATGCCTCTGCCCCATTTAGCAAGAACCTCCTAACTGGTCTCCTCATTTCCCCTTGTCCTCCTACAGATCAATCTCAACAGAGCAGCCAGCGTGATTAAACCCAGCCGTGTCCCTCCTCTGCTTAGGATTCTCAAAGAGTCCCAGCTGCACAACATCCTAAAAGCCCTGGGCGGTCCTCTGCCACCACCACCCACTCCCACCCCAGTGCTTCTCTCTTTATCTCCAACTCGTCTCCCTCTGCTTAGGCCTAACGGGTCCTTACTGTTTCTCGAACACACTTGGCAAAGTTTCTGCCTCAGGGCCTTTGCACATCTTGCTCCTGTAACTTTCCCCAGCTATCCCATCTCCTCCCGCAACATGTGCAACTTTTTCAGTTTTTTGTTCACTTTTACACTGAGGTTTACAATGAACACGCCTTTTAAAACTGCAACCCTCCCCACCACCACTTCCTGGTTTCTGATCCCTGTCCTGCATTTTCTCTCCACAACACGAATTACCATCTGACATATATTTGATGAATCCTTGTTTATTAAGTCCATCTTGCCACAACAGCATGTGAATTCCACGATGGCAGGGATTTTTATTCATTGGATTCCCTGGACTATACCCAGCATTAGAGAACAGCGCCATGTACTCAATAGGAGTTAATAACTAAGTTTATTATTGCCAAAGACACAATGATAATGCAACACAGTAAGTGCAGCAATAGAGACGTGCCAGGGGATTTTGACACCACCGGCCTGAGCTGATGGAAAAGATAAATTATCAGCCAATCATCCAAAGGACATGGACGGTAGTGAGAGGACAGGAAGGTCATTGGAAGCAAAGAGGATGGCATGAGCGGAGGAAAAGATAACATCCAACTTCAGGCGTAATTTATGAAATTGTTCTCCAACCAGTGCCAGAACAAACAGAGACAACCAGCTGTTCCTCCTTCACATCTTTGCCATGACTGCTTAATTACCAGTCTCCCTGAGGGAGGGGGTTTTTCTGGAGGCTGCTCAGGCGCAGACTTTATTTTCTTCTATGGGATGCTGGAAAACTCTGACCCAGCCTGATCCTCCACGGCAGAGGTTGAAACATCCAACTTCAGGAGGTGGGTCAGAAGGGCGTGGTGGGATGCATATGGGGAAGGGGGTTTTGAGGAAGAGGGGCCATCGTGTTCCAGAAGACTGCTGCCTCTGTAGCCACCTCCCCCAAATCAGGCCAGGGACATCCCCTCTTTGGGAAGGGGAGCCATTCTCTTTCCATCAAGGCTGCCCTCCAAGTTTGAACACCCTCAAGGGGCTCCATGGAGCAACTGGGATCTACCTAGGGCCTGAGATAGCACCATCTGAGAATAGGCATTATCCGGAAGAGCTATGCATTTCCTGTTCCTTGCACATCAGGGAGATGCCAACAATGGCTATTCAAATACAAGTGTCTCTCCCTGGAGATTCTCCATCCTGGGGACTTGTGCCTGCCTAGCCTCTGGTGGATGCTGAGGCCACCTTGGGAAGAAAGCAGGCAGAGTCTTTGTGAGCTCTGGGTGTGTTGAAATGCTGAAAATTTCACAAGAGGGCGGGGAGGCTGCACTGAGAGTACGGAGTGGCCCACCTGACCTGCTCCTGCACCACTGTGCTCTTCCTGTTGGCCAGCAGAGCCGGCTCTGTGCCTGGCACCTGGTCTGCAGGGTCGGGATCTCCATATTAGAGACAGAACTTCCACGGTGCTGCACCTGGGCCAGGAATGACAACTATCATCATCACCAGTTGCTGCACACCCACCTCCAGCAGGTGACAGATAAGAAGCCGAGGAGCTCAGACCCTATGCATCCCTGCAACTGACCTGGGCACTAAGGCCCCTTGGACACGGTGGAAGGCAGGGCCAGGCCCAGGCCACATAGTCACATCTGCTGTTTTCCCATGATCCAGGTAACCAGGTGCACAGAAGCCTCCAGAACCATGGCCTTTGAGAGGCAGTGCACAGACTCCCTTCCGAGCAACAGGAGTGACAGGGCCTCTGCTCAGGCTGGGTCCCCAGGCCAGGCTGGACTGTGGAAACAAGGGAAGCAGGGCCCACAGCCGTGCGACATGAAGCACAGCACTGGAGACCAAGTCATAGGTGATGGACGATGGTGGCAGTGAACAGCGGGGGTCAACCTAAATTACCACATCCACACACGAGAGAGACTGTAGTTGACAGTAGAACGCCCTTCCCTGTGTCCTCACCTGGGGAGACCAGAGAGGCAGTAGCCACAGGGGCAGTGAGCTTGGTCACCTGGGATTTTTTTTGCAGGGGGTTTGGGGTTCTGCCAGTGTCTGTATGATTCTCTAACTCTATCTGGTTTCCAGGGCCACCCTGGGGCACAACTCCTAGGGGTGCCATTCATATGACACTCCACAACCCTGGATTCAGAACTGCTTCCTTAACCCTGAATTCTGTCTCCTAATCTAGAGCATTCAGTTCAGTTCAGTTCAGTTCAGTCGCTCAGTCGTGTCCGACTCTTAGCGATCCCATGAACCACAACACGAAAGGCCTCCCTGTCCATCACCAACTCCTGGAGTTCACTCAAACTCATGTCCATCGAGTCAGTGATGCCATCCAGCCACCTCATTCTCTGTCGTCCCCATCTCCTCCTACCCCCAATCGCTCCCAGCATCAGAGTCTTTTCCAGTGAGTCAACTCGTCGCATGAGGTGGCCAAAGTATTGGAGTTTCAGCTTTAGCATCAGTCCTTCCAATGAACACCCAGGGTTGATCTCCTCTAGAATGGACTGGTTGGATCTCCTTGCAGTCCAAGGGACTCTCAAGAACCTTCTCCAGCACCACAGTTCAAAAGCATCAATTCTTCGGCGATCAGCTTTCTTCACAATCCAACTCTCACATCCATACATGACCACGGGAAAAACCATAGCCTTGACTAGACGGACCTTGGTTGGCAAAGTAATGTCTCTGCTTTTTAATATACTAGCTAGGTTGGTCATAACTTTCCTTCCAAGGAGCATTAGACTTGGTCAATTGGCAGCTTGAACTTGGAACTAGGTTTTACCCCCCTGGATGCCATCTTTTTGGTCACCTTTGGTGCCACACTTTGCAAAGTGGAGATTGATCCAGAGAAATCGCTTAGTCCCCAAGATCCTGCCCAAGGCTATGGAGAGTGAGATGATACACAGGAGGACGTGGGAACCTGGAGACTGCGGCAGGATGTGAGGGACTGGCGTGTGAAAGTGATGGAGGCACCACGTCCACAGGGAGGCACCACGTCCACAGGGAGGCACCACGTCCACAGGGAGGCCCCCGTTGGCCTCACCTCCCAGGCGATCATAGCTTGTCACCATCCTTTATCCGGCACTCAATCTGTTTTCTCAGACGTCTCAATGGCTTCTTGATATGTATTTATTTGTTGACTGCCTATCCTTCTCTGCTTGAAGGTAAGTGAGAGTAGGACTTTGTCCACCTTGGTTAACTGTATGTGTTCAGGGCCCAGCATGGTGCCTGGCACACATACGAAATGGAACAAACAGGTGAGGAGCTGGTGGTGTCAGAGAAGCTAGAAAAAGTAAGTGACTCAGAACAATGAGGTGAATGGCAGCAAACACTTTTGACGGGTTGGTGAGGGAGGGTCAGAGGGCTGAAGGACACGGCAAATAGTGCCGTGGTGGCTTTTCCCAGAGCAGATGGTGGAGTGGTCAGACTGGAACTGGGCTACAGTGGGGAAGCCATTACTAAGCAAGGAGTGGAGACACTGAGCCTAGATGGCTCTCAAGAAAAGGGATTGCAAGGAAGAAAGCTATTTTTAAACAAGAACTTTTTATTTTTTACCCCCTAATCAGAAGATGCTCATTTCTTCCTTCCTCTCCTGCCCATCCCTTCCTGTGGCTCCTCTCAGGACACATACCATTAATCACCTCTCATTACTTTATTCTTTAATAGAATAAGCAAGTTCATGGGCCTTTGTTTCAGTCTAATAGTCTTTCTCTTGGCAGGATAATAATTGATACCTTAAGTGACCTCATTAATCAGCAGGGACAATTAGAACAATGTAAGGGGAAGACAAGTTGCCATGTTGCCTGCCTAGGAAGGATGGAAAGGTGCCCACTATCTCTAGGTCAGAATGGGACACCTCCACGGGTGACTAACTCCTCATTACTCTACCTTCCTGGGTCCCTCTGAGCAAAGCAGAAACAAGAAATCACCAAGGGAGGTACACAGAGGCTCACAATTGGTTCCTTTCATTGCTGGGCTCTGCCATCCTTGAAATCCTCTTCCTGTCTTTCTTCCTTAGGGAAAACAGGTCTGCTATGCTTTAGAGATTTCCAAAAAGATCAATGAAAAATAAATCTTTCATAGATTAACTTCTAAAAACGTGGCAAGAAAGCATGCCACTTCAAGGCAACCTCTGATGAACTTTTTGATCCAGTGGTATTCTCTCTCCAAGAGCATCCTCATTACCTTCATTCCCATCTCAAAAGAGTTACCAGTTGGGAAAATCAGGAAAATGTGGCAGGTATGGGGTACCCAGGTTTCAATGAGGTATAAACGCACAAGAACAGGAAAGGTGGGCTAGAAAGAACCACAATATCTGCTCAACAACCGTGCTCAGATGTCAGTTGGGAATAGGGCTTTACCTTAGAGCCCAAGCCTCCGTCCTGTAATGTCCACCATGACTTTTAAATACAGATATTATTTTAGAATAATCTGAGGTTTATAGAAAAGTTGCAGAGATAGTACAGAGAGTTCTTGTGTACCTTTCATCCAATATCTTCTAACACTGACATTGTCCACATCCATGGAATTGGCCAAAATGAAGAGCTGAACGATGGCGTTTCACTGCAAATTTCACCAGTGTTTCCACTTCTTCCATTCCAAGATCCAATCCATGAAACTACACTGCATTTAGCACCATCATTTTCAAACACTGTTTATTATTTGGCTGTGTTGGGTCTTAGTTGTGGCAAGAACAGTCTTCACCGCATCATGCAGGACCTTTCCTTGCAGTGCACAGGCTCTCCAGCTGTGGCATCTGGACTCTAGAGCCCATGGGTTCAGTGGTTGTGGCGCAGGGCTTAGCTGCCCTGCAGCATGTAGGGTTTTAGTTCCCCAACACAGGGGTTGAACCTGAGTAACCTGCATTGCAAGGCGGAATCTTAACCACTGGGCCACCAGAGAAGTGCTTAGTACCATCATTTTTAATGTCCTGGATGGGAACATAGATGGTACCCTGGTCAATTTATGACTGGTATGACAGAGACCCAAATCTGAAAGGTCCCCTCAGGCTTAATTTAGAGGACTTGAAGATAGGTAAATTTTTGTCCTTGGGTCCAGACCCAAACTGTAAAAGTAGTTGCCAGACATTCCTTGAGCTCAAGGCTGACTCTGATTGTGTGTCCTGGTGCCAGAAAAGCTTATGAGACTTTGGGAAACTTCTGCAGGGCTAGAGTGTCCGTGGGACGAGAGTAAAGATTCTGGTCTATCCAGGTGGGTTGTTTACTTCCTAACTCCTTTTATGTTTCTAAATCCTTTTTATTTTTTTTCCCCATCAGAATGGATAGCTTTAATATACCTCTCTCAGTAGTTCATAGGTCAAGCAGACAAAAAAAAATCTGTAAGGACAAAGGAATTAACAAGCTTGACTGGACATATATAATCCTGAAAATTAATGAATAACAAAAGGGATATTTTACGTTAACATAAGATATATGTAAGAGAGAGACATTATCTCTAACTTCCAGCACTGTCTGCTATACAAAATCTTTTAAAAGATTATCCTTTAAATGATCATCCATTCCTTGCTTACAAGATGTGAAGAAATCCAAAAGACTCCTAGAGAATTCTCTCCCAACAGTGATCCTACTGAAAGATGGCAGTTTCAGGTTGCTTTAAAGTCATAGCATCAAATGTAATATACATTACCTGCCACAATCTTTCCGAGCATCAGGGTCTTTTCCAATGAGTCAGCTCTTTGCATCAGGTGGCCAAAGTATTGGAGCTTCAGCTTCAGCATCAAGCCTTACAATGATATTCAGAATTGAGTTCCTTTAGGATTGACTGATTTGGTCTCCTTGTTGTCCAAGGGACTCTCAAGAGTGTTTTCCAGCACCACAATTCAAAAGCATCAATTCCTTGGCACTCAGCCTTCTTTATGGTCTGACTCTCACATCTGTACATGACTTCTGTAAAAAACCATAGTCCAAAGACTAGACAGACCTTTGTTGGTAAAGTGATGTCTCTGCTTTTTAATACGCTGTCTAGGTTAGTCACAGTTTTTCTTCCAAAGAACGAGCATCTTTTAATTTCATGGCTGCAGTCACCATCTGCAGTGATTTTGGAGCCCAGGAAAATAAATCTGCCACTGTTTTCACTTTTCCCCATCTATTTTCCATGAAATGATGGGACAGGATGCCATGATCTTAGCTTTTTGCATGTTGAGATTTAAGCCAGCTTTTTTACTCTCCTCTTTTACCCTTATCAAGAGGCATTTTAGTTCCTCTTCACTTTCTACCATTAGAGTTGTATCTAATGGAATCTGAGATTTTAGAACTGTATGCAAAATATTCTCTTATGCCCTAGACCACTGAACATCCAAAATATTTATTTAGATGCAGATTCCTGAGTCTTCACGGGAATTAGCTCCTGTGTTGCTCCAAATAAGGGACTTTTCGGAAATTTTTCTCCCAAACTGGGTGTGACTTTCAGTCCTCAAATCTGGTTCCGTACTTTGATGCTGTGTGACGTGTCTCTTCGCTGCAGTCACATGCATAACATGAGAACTAAAACCTGTGTCTGAACTGTGGCTCTCTAAGCAGGAAAACTAAATTCCAACCTCAAGACCCCTAGTTAAAAGGGTAAATTTACTAACAATATCTGTTAAAAATGAAACTTTACAAATTTCTAATCCAGTTCCTGGGTGATGCTTCAAGTTCTACAATGAAAATCTTCTAATCTTCCAATTTATAGTAGAAACATTTTGTTTCTAAACTGTCTTCATGTACCGCTTTATTTTTATTTTTTAAAATTCATTTATTTTAATTGGAGGCTCATTACTTTGCATTATTGTATTGGTTTTGCCATACATTGACATGAATCTGCTTCAGTCCAGTTCAGTCGCTCAGTCGTGTCCGACTCTCCGCGACCCCATGAATCACAGCACGCCAGGCCTCCCTGTCCATCACCAACTCCCGGAGTTCACTCAAACTCATGTCCACAGAGTCGGTGATGCCATCCAGCCATCTCATTCTCTGTCGTCCCCTTCTCCTCCCGCCCCCAATCCTTCCCAGCATCAGAGTCTTTTCCAGTGAGTCAGCTCGTCGCATGAGGTGGCCAAAGTATTGCAGTTTCAGCTTTAGCATCAGTCCTTCCAATGAACACCCAGGATCCGTCTCCTTTAGAATGGACTGGTTGGATCTCCTTGCAGTCCAAGGGAATCTGCATACCCCTTTATTTTTTAAAATTTTATTACAAGAATATTTCCAGGAGGGAATATTTGTATCTCCATTTTACATATAAAGAACAATGAAATATCAAATTATAAACTGATAAGAAGAGTAACACGTTAAAGTCTTCTCCAGTGTGAGAAAGGGAAACGTTCCTTAGATAATGGGAAAAAAATTTTTAGTTCTTTTATTTTTTTTTTATTTATTTTTATTTTTGTGTTGGTTTCTGCCATACGACAATGCAAATCAGCCATAATTATACATATATCACTTCCCTTCTAAATCATTTTCTAAAAGTAAGACTCTTTCAGTAATGAAAGAAAGGCCAGAGACTAATATAATGAGCACCCTGTGTTCAACACCCACTAAGGAAATGAAGCATGGCAAACAGTCGGAGCCCCAGGGAGTTCTCCCTCCCCTTGGCATGGCAAAAGGACCCTCCATAATCTAATTTCTGCCTCTTCTCCCATCAGTCACCAGTACCCACCTAGAACAACAATAACAATAAACAAACAAGCAAAAAACCCAACTCACTCCTGTGCTCCAGCCATATAGAATACAACCATGGTGGACACTGGTTCCTTTAAACCCACTGTTTCTTCTGCCTGGACTCTTCCCACACATTCATCCCCTGTTATCTTCCAATTCCGACTTCTCCTTTAAGACCAGACTCAAGTGGCACCTCCTTAGTCGTGCCTTCCTGATTCTTCTAGGTGCTCTGCCTCTAAACTCTCCTTGCTCTGGACACACCTCTCCAAACCGCACTGACTTGTCTCTTTCCTGTATGTTTCTATTTTGACCTCCCCAAAGTTAGAGCCCATGTCTAATTCAACTCTAGATGCCAACATACAAACACAAGGCCTGAAATAAAGATGTACTTGGGGAATATCCGAAAGGCCTGCAATTTAGTGTGATGATTAAATTGGTGCTTCCCCAGTGGTTCAGTGGTAAAGAATCCACCTGCAACACAGGAGCTGCAGGAGACAAGGGTTCAAAACCTTGGTCAGGATTCCCCGGAGGAGGGCATGGCAACTCACTCCAGTATTCTTGCCTGGAGAATCCCATGGAAAAAGGAGTCTGGCAGGCTATAGTCCCTAGGGTCGTAAAGGGTCGGACACAACTGAAGTGACTTGGCACACATGCACAATTAAGAAACTGGTCTCTAAGCAGTGCTCTTGGCTCTGCTACTTCCTAGCTGTGTGACCATCATCAGGTTCCTTAACATCTCTGTGTCTTTTTTTCCCCTTTGTCAAATAAGGATTAATAATGATATCACCCCTATAGAGTGTTGAGATGACTCAATAAAATCACACCCATAGATTGTTGAGATGACTCCATGAGTTAATACAGGTAAAATGTTTAGAATGGTGCTTGGAACATTGTAAGTGTTCAATCAGTTCAGTTCAGTAGCTCAGTCATGTTTGACTCTTTGTGACCCCATGGACTGCAACATGCCAGGCCTCCCTGTCCATCACCACCTCCTGGAGTTTTCTCAAACTCATGTCCATTGAGTCGGTGATGCCATCCAACTTTCCCATCCTCTCGTCCCCTTCTCCTTCTGCTTTCAATCTTTCCCAGCATCAGGGTCTTTTCAAATGAGTCAGTTCTTTGCATCAGGTGGCCAAAGTTATTGGAGGTTCAGCTTCAGCATCAGTCCTTCCAGTGAATACTCAGGACTGATTTTCTTTAGGATGGACTGGTTGGATCTCCTTGCTGTCCAAGGGACTCTCAAGAGTCTTCTCCAACACAAGAGTTCAAAAGTCCTCAATAGCTATTACTATAATCATTTCTATCAAAGTTTTTAGCACCTGGTAGCTATAATCACCCAAGTTGGATTTCCATGAAAGCAAGACCTGCGTTAAGGGTTCATGTGCAAGTGAGTTGATCCCAGGAAGCACAGTGAGGGAAAAGGGACAGGAGTTGGAAAGGAAATGCACCCTCAAAAGGGGTCCTAGTCACACAAACTGCCATGGTGAATCCCGCTGGGGGATGCTGGGAGCAGGTATAGAACAGGCAATCTCAAGTAGTCACACTTGAAGGGAGAGGAAGCCGGGTGTTAATCAACCGCCTTCCTTAGCTAGTTGTGGTTCCTAAGGACACAGGCTCTAATCAGTGAGCTACGGTCAGGGCATCTACTGGGTCTGCTGCATCTCCTCCACTTCCACTGGATACTTCAGCGCTTGATCTGTGTGGAGGGTGGGGGTCAAATGCCCAACAGGACTTCCGACTGTGCCCCTGGCTGCCTGCCTTCCTGCTCTGCTCTGGTCTGTGGGGAGCCGCTGGCCCCCTGCCCGTCTCTCTCCTTAACTCCATCCTGGCTACACCTTTCCAAGGGCTGCCACTGCAGAAATGCAACAGCACTGAAAAGCATCAGTTTAACCACCCAGCACGGAGAAGGCAATGGCAAGCCACTCTAGTACTCTTGCCTAGAAAATCCCACAGATGGAGGAGCCTGGTAGGCTGCAGTCCATGGGGTCGCTAAGGGTCGGACACGACTGAGCGACTTCACTTTCACACATTGGAGAAGGAAATGGCAACCCACTCCAGTGTTCTTGCCTGGAGAATCCCAGGGATGGGGGAGCCTTGTGGGCTTCCGTCTATTGGGTCACACAGAGTTGGACATGACTGAAGTGACTTAGCAGCAGCAGCAGCAACCACCCAGCAAGCCAGACCATCCTCAGCACCAGGCTGACGACTAGCAGGAAACATCCCTTCTCCCTCTCCTGAACCCCACATCCCTGGGCTTCCCTCGCCAGTCTCATTCTGACATTTTTTTTTCTGTAGCTTTAGTAGCAGCGCCTCCTGGCACTCTGGCAGGACCCATAGCAACACGTACAGCCCATTATGGTGATTTGCGGCCGGGTCCCCACCCCCTCCCAGCATGTGGCTCAGAGGCTGGGCCTGAGAGAGGTGGGCTGAGACAGGATCCAGGTGCCACCTCTGCCCTCCGCCCCCCACCACCTCCTGTCTGGCTGCTGGCTTCCTGTGACTCCCTTCCACAGCCCCCTCTCCTGTTTGTCCCTGGTGCCTGCTAATCAGGCTGTGTTTATTAAACCATGGGCTCTGGCTCTGATCACCGCACTCTGCTTACCGTAGATTTTCCTACGAGGACTGCAGAGATCGTAAAAACAACAACCCACCTTGTCTGTCTGGCTTATTTACTAACTTGGCCATAAATAATCAGGGTGATTTGCATATTACTACTTGGCTTTTTATAGCATCACACATCTGAGCACTGGCAGCCAGGCAAGCTGATGGCTGGGGAGAGGAGAGGAGCAATGTTCTAGACGGGCAGTGACATTGGCCGGAGCAGCTTCGGACTTCCTCATTTAATCTCGACTGTCTAGCGGGCCTGGCTTCTCCTGGCCTGAAAGCAGAGGGGGACCCAGTGTAGGGGTGGGAGGGGGGAAACCAGGCAGAGCCACTTGATCAGGGGCAGAGGTGGGCACAGCAGAAAAGTGGGATGTGAGAATTCCAAGAGGCCCCTTTGCAAAGGATGGCCTTTGTGCTGAGAGCAGAAAGGGCCCCTCCCCAGGACCTTCCATCCCACAGGAGCTGGTCCAAGCCCAGCACTTGCACACTTGAATCAGACCCTGGCTCTTTCATTTACTCCCGGTGTGACCCGAGGCAGGTGGCTTCCCTCTCTGATCCTCATTCCCTCATCTGCGGAACAGAAAGCTCCTCGGAAGAGCTTCGTGATGACTCAGTGAGTTAATATGGGGAGGGTGCTGAGCACGATGCTGGCAGCGAGTAAGTGGTCGATGTGACGATGATAATGACATAAAAACAAATCCTCTACATCCCCACAGCCGAACACAATTTATGGAGAAAACAAACTGAGACGCACTCTCCGGGAAGAGAAAGAATGAGCTGTCAGGCCACAGTCTGCATGGCTGTGGATCAAGATGGAAATAAGCGAAGGGCCCACAGTAGCAGAGGGATTCTGTACTCACCAAGGCCGATGGGACACGGAGAGGCCAGGTTTAGGGTTATAACTGCCGCCTTGGCCTGCTGTCTGGGGGCTGGTGGGTGTCAACCCTGAGGGGCCTCACATGCCCATGGACCACCCTGCCCTGATGCCCTAGGCACAAACCTGATGTGCAGTCCTGCTCATCCGGCCTCACTAAGCTCTGATCAGCCCTCTTCCCCTGAAAGATGGGACTCTGCTCCCCACACCCCAGCCTTGAATGGGATTCTTACTCCACCTTCTGCCAGATGGGCAACATCTTACAAACTGGATGCTATGCCCTTAGATCCCAACTTGTTTTGAACCTTAGGGTTGGGAGACCCCAGCCTGGACCAGCTTTAGAACAGTCTGCCTCTTGGACATTGGTCAGTGAACATCCCAGGCAATGAAACCCAACCCTCCACCCCAGCTTCCACCTGGTCCCATATTTGAGGTCCTTGCACATCCCAAGGCTGGGCTCCTGGTTCCTCCCATGGAGGTCAGGCATAACACAAAGAAATGAGTGACTACCAGAGTACTGCGTGGCTCAAGTGCTCGGTGACAGTGTGGACGCCAGGTCAGGTCGCTGCTACACGTGTCAAAGGATGAAGCTGTCAGTATCACCAGGAGCCAAGGTGATTTCAGCAACCACGATGGCTATGCCCCAAAGGCTGGGGCAAGAGGGGACTTCTTTCTGGGCCTTTTGCCACCTGTGCCTCTGCCTGGGACTCTCTCCCCTCTGCTCTGCCCATCCTACCCTTCAGATCCCTTCTGGGAAAATCAGAACCACACTGCCCCTCCCCTGCCCCACACTCTCTCTGCTAGCACCCTATTTTTGTCCGTCAGAAAGCTTACTGAAAGCTGTGATCGCTTTATTTGTCTCTTTGTTTGCTTAATAATCTCTCCAACCACAGGCTAAATTTGGGCAAGATGGGAATCTGTGTGTTTGTTCCCCCACTGTTTTCCCAGTGCCTTGCTCGCCCCTGCAGGGTGACCACATGGCCCAGTATAATTAACACATTACAAGGCGCCCTCGGTGCCTGGCCCCGATAGGTGCTCCATGACCGGGGATGGATAAATGGATGAGAGAAGACAGGCAGTGGAAGCCACTACCATGGTTACGGCAGCTTACCCCTGGTCTTTGGTGGGGATGGGGCAGCTCCTGCTTTCCCAATCCCCCTACCCCACAGTCCTGCAGTGTGACTCCTCGTCAACCATCGCTCTTGGGACTCTCACCCAGCTGGTCCCAACTCCTGTGTGTCAGTTCACACATCCAGCCTTCCAGCCCCCCACCATGCTGGACAATCGGGCATCTTTTCATCTTTACCCCTGGGTGAAGCCACAGGCGTGGCTGGAATAGACCCCTTAGATTTCACCACATCTGTGAGATGGAAGGGAGGGAGAGAGGAAAGGCGGAGAGGGGTGCCAGGAGCTGAGGGTGAGGACCAGCAGGAAGGCTCAACAGACGTGAGGCCTTGGAGGGCAGGGAACGTGGACTAAGAAAAGACCCCTGGGTCAGGGGCTTGAACATCTGCAAAGAGGATGTGCAGATGGGGGAGGGGTGCGGGACTCAGAAACAAGACTGCAGGAGATGACACGGACATGGACAAAGAGAACAGAGGTTTCCTAGGGGACTGTTTAGAAGTGGAGGGAGGGGAGAAAGAGAGCGCTGGGGAAGGAAGGGCAGGTAGCTGTGCAAGAAACGGATTTTTTAATTTGCCTTTGAAGAATGGCAACAACCGAGCCTCTGTGTAGGAAATGAAGGAGCAGGAAGAGGGTGGATGAGAGCACAGAGAGAGACAGTCAGTGGGGAGCAGCCCAAGGGGGCCTGGCCCAAGAGCCAGGGCGAAGGATGGCCTCAGAGGAAGAGGCACAGGTGGGAACCTGCTGGGTCTCCGAGGCAACGGGGCCTCTAAGACAACCTTTGTAAAATGAGAAGTGAGGCCTTCTGCTGAGTGAAGGACCAGCCACATGACGCATGGCGCCCCAAGCAAGATGGAAACACAGGCCCTGGTTGAAAGAGTCTTAGGAATTTTAAGACAGTGACAACATCAAACCAAGTGTGGGTTCTTTCCAAGCTCTGGACTCCATGTGACCACCCAGATCACCCACCATGAAGTGGGCACTGGCTGTGAACCAAGATGACAAGGGTAGAGGGTGTCAGGAGGCCAGGAGAGGCTTCGAGAGGCCAGTGAAGATACGTGATCCTGGATGTAGGATGAGATAACCTGGGCAGTCGAGACCACAGGGAGGGCAGAGGCAGCCAGTGCAAGACTGAAATGGAGGTGCCCGGGCCATGGTGCAGCTCCAAGAATGCGGGAAGCAGATGGTGGGAATTATCCAGGGACTGTTCATCCTCAGAGGGGTTGGCAGGACAGAGGGCTTGTTTTATGGAAGCTCTGACTCTCACTTCTCAAGATCCCTGCAAACCTACCTGGGCTGCCCCCACCCCAGTCATTGCTTACACCGCACACCCTCCCTGGCATGCCCTCCCTTGTCCCATCCTTCCAGCCAAATCTGAGTGATTCTTCAAAGAATCAATCCATCCATCAATCAAGCTTGGGTCCCTCCAGGAAGTCTTCAAAGATAAAACACTGCCTTGTGGCAACACTTGGGCCATCAGTGGTCCTGTGTCCCTCTCCAGGCTGGGAGGCCTCGGGAAGTTAGGGTGGGGCTGGGGGGCCCCTCACTCATGTCTGCCCCCACAACACTGAGCGCCAGGGAGTTCCTGGTTGATGGGATTAATGGCAGGGGGACCCCGGAAAGGCTGGATTCCTCCCATTGTTCTGCTGCTGTGTCACTTCAGTCGTGTCTGACTCTGTGCGACCCCATAGACGGCAGCCAACCAGGCTCCGCCACCCCTGGGATTCTCCAGGCAAGAACACTGGAGTGGGTTGCCATTTCCTTCTCCAATGCGTGCAAGTGAAAAGTGAAGGTGAAGTCGCTCAGTCGTGTCCGACTAGTAGCGACCCCATGGACTGCAGCCCACCAGGCTCCTCTGTCCATGGGATTTTCTAGGCAAGAGTACTGGAGTGGCTTGCCATTGCCTTCTCCGCCCATTGGACTAGGACAAATCAAATGGGGAAAAAAGAAAGCTGTTATCAAATAGGAAATACAGTATGATCTAATTTTGGTAAACTCAATGCCTAAGCATATGAGGGTGGTATTAGGGGTTCTTTTGGGGGGTGGCAACGTTACAGCTCTGACTTTTAAAAAGTTCTCCTTTATAATAATCTGCATTTTCCAAGTTTTCTATAATGAGAATATATTTATATAATGAAAGCCTATCGACTCGATGGACATGAGTTTGAGTGAACTCCGGGAGTTGGTGATGGACAGGGAGGCCTGGCGTGCTGATTCATGGGGTCGCAAAGAGTCGGACACGACTGAGCGACTGAACTGAACTGAACTGATGTATCAAAGGAAGAGAAGGAGAAGGATAAGGAGGCAGAGGGTGGAAAGGCCCTGGAGAAGGGGAGACGGGGAGGCCTGGAGGGAGCTCTGAAGGGCAGAGCCTGTTCCCTGCTCCCCAGTGTACAGAGCCCGCCCCTGGGCAGCTCGGAATTCCTTCTCATGGGAAAGCCTCACTGCTCAGCTCCCAAGTAACAAAAGTAGGGTTTGTGCAAGTCAGGGGGCTCCCTGTTTCTATTTCTTTTTCCTCTCTCTTCCACTTTGTATTTTGTAAGAATCTAATTTTAAGCTCACCAGATGCCATATTTTTTATCATTTCAATTGATTCTTTACAGAAATGGAGTAACAGAAGTGCCAAGCATCTGGCTAATAGAACAGTAGGAGGGGTGAAGGTTTGGGAAGCACCTAGTGCCCATCTCAACCAGGCTTCACCTTCGTGCCCTTAATCCAATTCTGCCTCAAAGCTGAGATGCACAGAGGCACCCCCCACCTGCATCCCCAGGGACCAGAAAAGCTGGCTTCTGGCCACAGTTGCAGGCAGTTAGTTGCATGAGAGACCATAGAAAGGGGAAGTGCAGTCGCGCAGTCGTGTCCGACTCCCAGCGACCCTGCGGACTGCAGCCCAGCAGGCTCCTCCGTCCATGGGATTCTCCAGGCAAGACACTGGAGTGGGTCATCATTTCCTTCCTTAGAGACCATAACCCACAGGTACAGAAGAGACCTTGGGACAGAAAGAGGACTTATTCTCTCCGACCCCTAGACTGCTGGGCCTCAGTCAGGGGTACTGTTGCCCTCCTCAAAGGAATTTGGCAATGTCAAGTTGGATATATTTTGGAGAGATATATATATATTATATATATAGTCTTATCTAATGTGGAAAAGGGTGCTACTGACAGGACTTCCTTTGGTCCTCTGGCTTAGTCACTCAGCCGTGTCCGACTCTTTGCGACCCCATGGACTGTAGCCCAACAGGCTCCTCTGTCCATAGGGATTCTCCAGGCAAGAATACTGGAGTGGGTTCCCATGCTCTCCTGCAGGGTATCTTCCCAACCCAGGGATCAAATCCAGGTCTCCCACATTGCAGGCAGATTCTTTACCATCTGAGCCACCAGGGAAGCCCAAGAATAATGGAGTAGGTAGTCTATCCCTCCTCCAGGTGATCGTCCCGATCCAGGAATCAAAATGGGGTCTCCCACACTACAGGTGTATTCCTTACCAGCTGAGCTACCAAGGAAACCCCTATATATTGTCTTATCTAATGGGGAAAAGGGTGCTACTGGCAGGACAGGGATGGCTAAATATCCTAACACGTGGAGGACAGCCCCCCACAATGAAGAATTACCCAGCCCCAAACGACAGTAGTGACCCAATGGAGAAAGGCTCCGGACAAGTCCTTTCAATGTGCACCTTCTCATCCTGGCAGCAAGGCCTCTGGCACCAACCCATCCTTGGGTTGTCCAGACACTCATCAAGGCTCTCACAGAGGAAGACAAGGCCTTGGCCTCGCCTGGTTATCAAGGGTCTCTAGTCATGGCTTCTGCACCAACTCACTGGAAAGATGGGCTCAGGGGCTGCCCAAAGTCAATGTCCAGCACCACACCTTACACGTTACTTAATGTCCCTGGGCCCAGCTTCCTCATCTGTAAAGTGGGAATGCCTACTTCACAGAGTTGTTGTAATACACAGAGTTAATACAAGCGGAGTGTTTATAGCAGTGCCTGGCACCCAGCACATGCTCAGTCAAGAGTAGCCATTGGTGTAACTCAGATGAGTGAAACTGATCACAGGGCGCCGCCACTCACCATGACTCCAGAGCATCCCCACCACATACACAGTGACAGACACTCTGGCTCTGCTTCCCACATACCTCTTTGAGGCCTTGCAGCCTGTAACTATGATTGACGCCCATACGCACAGCCCAAGTATTACCCTCATTTTCCCAATAGGAGATGGTTGGCTCAGTTGGGTGAGGGGACTTGCTCCCAGCCTCTCCATATCTGGCTGTGGGATCTCTACAGCAGGGATCAGGGGCCAGGATGAGACAAGACCCACTTCTGGAAAATCTGCTGGCCTCCCCTCCAGTGGAGGGGCTTCCCAGGTGGTGCTAGGGGTAAAAGAACCCGCCTGCCAATGCAGGAGATATAAGAGACACGAGTTCGATCCCTGGGTCTGGAAGATCCCCTGGAGGAGGACGTGGCAACCCACTCTAGTATTCTTGCCTGGGAAATCCCAGACAGAGGAGCCTGGTGGGGTCCAAAGTGTTGCAAAGAGTCGGACATGACTGAAGTGACTGAGCATGCACGCATGCAACTCCAGTGGGGAGTCAACCAGGAAATACGCAGCTCTTAGGACCTTCAACTCCTGACCTTGATGAATCTGAAATCAACCAGAGCACCTTCTAGCATGCCCTCTGACCTCACCAGGACCTAGGAGCTGGCCACGGCTCAGGACTTGACCCAGAAAACAGCCACCAGGCCCTCTGAGACTCTGCAGTGGCATTTTCAGGCATTGACATTTAGACTCAGCCTAAAAATACACCCTAAAACTTTCAGTTATTTTTATTACCAAGTAATAACTGTCATTGGCATCTACCAAGGGTGTCTATGGCACACATGCCTGGTTACAAAAGAGTGGCCTGGATATTCTGTCAATGTCGCTTTACTGTGGATGCTTTAAAATGGCCATGCCTGGAAGTCCTGCTGGGGCCATGTTTCAGGATACACATCTGAGCTGGCCTGAGCTAGCCACATGGAAGACAGGGGATGCAGAAGACTTGGACGGCAGACAAGAGAGCAGAGGGAGGGGGTGGTGGGAGCATGACCGTGAGCATGAGAACAGAGAATCAGGACCCATCCAGAGGGCAGGGCAGCAGCCAAGGGCAACCTCCAAATTTCTACCTTTGAATCTGGCCCCGCTGTGGCCTGTCCTGCCTGATGGTCCTCAGCCCCACCCTCGCTTCTGCTGGCTTTTAAGACCCTTCTCTGACTCCACAACTGACAGTCACTGGAGAAGGGAAACTGGCAGCAGGAACCAATGCCCCAGCCCCGCCCTGCGAGCACACAAAACCCTTCCCTTGCCCATGGCCCCCCTCGTTCCTCCTTTCTGATGTTCTGTCCTCTGACAGTGTCCTCTCGATTTCCTGGAACAAACCTTCCTCCTCTCTCCCATGCCCAGTTCTGTCTTGGGGTCTCCCAACTCTTGCTGTCTTTTCCTCCTACCATATTCCTGCTCTCAGGGATGGAGGGAATTCTGCAGGATATGTGCAGAACCCACAAGGCCCATCAGGCCTGGGCTAGGGTCAAAATATTCGAGGATCACCTGTTAAGAGGTGATCCCTCCAAACCTCCATGTCTCTCCTGTGGGTCTAGGTCAGCTGGGGTACAAGGGCATGACCCAGTACCCTTCAAGGTGCCTGCAGGGCACATGGGCCCCAGTTAACAGACCTGAGTTTAAGTCCATCTCTGGGGCTTACCAGCTGCTAAAGCTTGGGGTGGTGACTTGACCTCTCTAAATTTCAGTTTTCTTCCCCGCATAATGGGGGTGATAATTCCTTCTGGAATTACTATGGAGAGTAAAGGAGAGAATTCCCAGAAATCCTTAGCACTGTTCCCCAAACATAGTAAATGCTCACAAAGTATGCGTTTCTGTTACTATTGCCATTCATGTGCACAGCTTCTTAAAGCAAGAGTGGTGAACCCAGGGTTCAAAGATGGGGCCCAAGGGGTTTGTCTCCATCCATGAAATTAAATACACATCGTTAAATGATCGTGTTCTGCATCTAGCAGGAGAGTAGAGTTCAAACTACCATCAAGAGTTTAGAGGGGTCCATGATCCCCATCCTGCCAAACTTGGAACTTGGGGCAATATCGCATAGCATTGCATAGCAGCTTTGGTTCCATCTCTTCATTCTATCTGGAGTTATTTCTCCACTGATCTCCAGTAGCATATTGGGTACCTACCGATCTGGGAAGTTCATCTTTCAGTGTCCTATGTTTTTGCCTTTTCATACTGTTCATGGGGTTCTCAGGGAAGAATACTGAAGTGGTTTGCCATTCCCTTCTCCAGTGGACCACGTTTTGTCAGAACTCTCCACCATGACCCGTCCGTCTTGGGTGGCCCTACACCACATGGCTCATAGTTTCACTGAGTTAGACAAGGCTGTGGTCCATGTGATCAGATCGGTTAGTTTTTCTGTAATTGTGGTTTTCAGTCTGTCTGCACTCTGGAGAAGGATAAGAGGCTTATGGAAGCTTCCTGATGGGAGAGACTGACTGAGGGGGAAACTGGGTCTTATCCTGATGGACGGGGACATGCTCCATAAGTCTTTAATCCAATTTTCTGTTGATGGGTGGGGCTGTGTTCCCTCCCTGTTATTTACCTGGGGAGGAGGTAATGAACATAATGGTGACCTCCTTTAAAAGGTCCCATGTAGGCACTGCTACATGAGAGACGAAACCAAAGCAAAAACAACACCCAGTTGTGGATATGACTGGTGATAGAAGTAAGGTCTGATGCTGTAAAGAGTAATATTGCATAGGAACCTGGAATGTTAGGTCCATGAATCAAGGCAAATTGGAAGTGGTCAAACAGGAGATGGCAAGAGTGAACATCGACATTCTAGGAATCAGTGAACTAAAATGGACTGGAATGGGTGAATTTAACTCATATGGCCATTATATCTACTACTGTGAGCAAGAATCCCTTAGAAGAAATGGAGTAGCCATCATGGTCAACAAAAGAGTCCGAAATGCAGTACTTGGATGCAATCTTAAAAACGACAGAATGATTTCTGTTCGTTTCCAAGGCAAATTGTTCAATATTACAGTAATCCAGGCCTATGCCCCAACCAGTAACGCTGAAGAAGCTGAAGTTGAATGGTTCTATGAAGACCTACAAGACCTTTTAGAACTAACACCCAAAAAAGATGTCCTTTTCATTATAGGGGACTGGAATGCAAAAGTAGGAAGTCAAGAAACACCTGGAATAACAGGCAAAAAAATTTGGCTTTGGAGTTCAGAATGAAGCAGGGCAAAGGCTAATAGAGTTTTGCCAAGAGAACACAATGGTCATAACAAACACCCTCCTTCAACAACACAAGAGAAGATTCTACACGTGGACATCACCAGATGGTCAACACCGAAATGAGATTGATTATATCCTTTGCAGCCAAAGATGGAGAAGATCTATACAGTTAGCAAAAACAAGACTGGGAGCTGACTGTGGCTCAGATCTTGAACTCCTTATTGCCAAATTCAGACTTCAATTGAAAAAGTAGGGAAAACCACTAGACCATTCAAGTATGACCTAAACCAAATCCCTTATGATTATACAGTGGCAGTGACAAATAGATTCAAGGGATTGAGATCTGATAGAGTGCCTGAAGAACTATGGACAGAGGTTCGTGACACTGTGCAGAAGGCAGTGATCAAGATCATCCCCAAGAAAAATAAATGCAAAAAGGCAAAATGGTTCGCTGAGGAAGGCTTAGAAATAGCTGTGAAAAGAAGAGAAGCAAAAGGCAAAGGAGAAAAGGAAAGATACACCCATTTGAATGCAGAGTTCCAAAGAATAGCAAGGAGAGATAAGAAAGCCTTCCTCAGTGATCAATGCAAAGAAATAGAGGAAAACAATATAAAGAGAAGGACTAGAGATCTCTTCAAGAAAATTAGAGTTACCAAGGGAACATTTCACACTAAGATGGGCACAATAAAGGACAGAAATGGTATGGAACTAACAGAAGCAGAAGATATTAAGAAGAGGTGGCAAGAATACACAGAAGAACAAAACAAAAAAGATCTTCACAACCCAGATAATCACAGTGGTATGATCACTCACCTAGAGTGAGACATCCTGGAATGCAAAGTCAAGTGGGACTTAGGAAGCATCACCACAAACAAAGCTAGTGGAGGTGATGGAATTCTAGTTGAGCTATTTCAAATCCTGAAAGATGATGCTGTGAAAGTGCTGCATCCAATATGCCAGCAAATTTGGAAAACTCAGCAGTAGTCACAGGACTGGAAAAGGTCAGTTTTCATTCTAATCCCAATAAAAGGCAATGCCAAAGAATGCACAGTTGCACTCATCTCACACTCTAACAAAGTAATGCTCAAAATTCTCCAAGCCAGGCTTCAACAGTATGTGAACCATGAACTTCCAGATGTTCAAGCTGGATTTAGAAAAGGAAGAGGAACCAGAGATCAAATTGCCACCATCTACTGGATCATCGCGGAGAAGGCAATGACATCCCACTCCAGTACTCTTGCCTGGAAAATACCATGGACAGAGGAGCCTGGTGGGCTGCAGTCCGTGGGGTCGCTAAGAGTCAGATACAACTAAAATGACTCAGCAGCAGCAGCAGCAGCAACTGGATCATCAAAAAGCAAGAGAGTTCCAGAAAAACATATATTTCTGCTTCATTGACTATGCCAAAGCCTTTGACTGTGTGGATCACAATAAACTGTGGAAATTCTTAAAGAGATGGGAATATCAGACCACCTGACCTGCCTCTTGAGAAATCTGTATGCAGGTCAGGAAGCAACAGTTAGAACTGGACATGGAACAACAGACTGGTTCCAAATAGGGAAAGGAGTACGTCAAGGCTGTATATTGTCACCCTGTTTATTTAACTTATATGCAGAGTACATCATGAGGAACGCTGGGCTGGAAGAAGCAAAGCTGGAATCGAGATTGCCGGGAGAAATATCAATAACCTGAGATATGCAGATGACACCACCCTTATGGCAGAAAGTGAAGAAGAACTAAAGAGCCTCTTGATGAAAGTGAAAGAGGAGAGTGAAAAGGTTGGCTTAAAACTCAACATTCAGAAAACTAAGATCATGGCATCTGGTCCCATCACTTCACGGGAAATAGATGGGGAATCAGTGGAAACAGTGGCTGACTTTATTTGGGGGGGGGGGGCTCCAAAATGACTTCAGATGTTGACTGTAGCCATGAAATTAAAAGACGCTTGCTCCTTGGAAGAAAAGTTATGACCAACCTAGACAGAACATTGTGAGAGTTGGACTGTGAAGAAAGCTGATCGCTGAAGAATTGATGCTTTTGAACTGTGGTGCTGGAGAAGACTCTTGAGAGTCCCTTGGACTGCAAGGGGATCCAACCAGTCCATTCTAAAGGAGATCAGTCCTGGGTGTTCATTGGAAGGACTGATGCTAAAGCTGAAACTCCAATACTTTGTCCACCTCATGCGACGAGTTGACTCACTGGAAAAGAGTCTGATGCTAGGAAGGATTGGGGGTGGGAGGAGAAGGGGACGACAGAGAATGAGATGGCTGGATGGCATCACCGACTCGAGGGACATGAGTTTGAGTGAACTCCGGTAGTTGGTGATGGACAGGGAGGCCTGGCGTGCTGTAATTCATGGGGTCGCAAAGAGTCGGACATGACTGAGCGACTGAACTGACTGAGACAGAACATTAAAAAGCAGAGACATTATTTTTCCAACCAAGGTCCGTCTAGTCAAGGCTATGGTTTTTCCCGTGGTCATGTATGGATGTGAGAGTTGGACTGTGAAGAAAGCTAAGAGCCAAAGAATTGATGCTTTTGAACTGTGGTGTTGGAGAAGACTCTTGAGAGTCCCTTGGACTGCAGGGAGATCCAACCAGTCCATTTTAAAGGAGATCAGTCCTGAATATTCATTGGAAAGACTGATGTTGAAGCTGAAACTCCAATACTTTGGCCACCTGACGCGAAGAGCTGACTCATTGGAAAAGACCCTGAGGTTGGGCATGATTGAAGGCAGGAGGAGAAGGGGACGACAGAGGATGAGATGGCTGGATGGCATCACCAACTCAATGGACATGAGTTTGGGTAAACTCCGGGAGTTGGTGAAATACAGGGAAGCCTGGCGTGCTGCAATCCATGGGGTCACAAAGAGTCAGACTTGAGTGAGCGACTGAACAGAACTGAACTGACTGCACAGCAGTGAAGACTCTGAGCTCTGAAGTTGATCACCTGGGTCCAAGTCCTGCCTCTGCCACTTACGGGCTACGTGACCTACTCCACTACTGCTCATTCCAGTCTCCATCCATAATACAGCGTAGTAATAATAGTTCCTCCCTCGAGGGGCTGTTGAGAGCTCAAATGACATGCTACCTGTCAAGCTTGGAAGAATGCCAGGTACATTATGTGTGTGTGCAGTTGATACAAAATTATACATATATAATTTTACTGCTCTTTTTTATTATCAGAAAGCACTGTCCCAATGCCTGCTTTTGTTTTTTTAATATAAATTTATTTATTTTAATTGGAGGCTAACTACAATATTGTAGTGGTTTTGCCATACATTGACATGAATCAGCCATGGGTGTACATGTGTTCCCCATCCTGAACCCCCCTCCCACCTCCCCCCTCCATCCCATCCCTCTGGGTCATCCCAGTGCACCAGCCCCGAGCACCCTGTCTCAGGCATCGAACTTGGACTGGCGATTCATTTTACATATGATAATATACATGATTCAGTGCCATTCTCCCAAATCATCCCTCCCTCGCCCTCTCCCACAGAGACCAAAAGACTGTTCTATATATCTGTGTCTCTTTTGCTGTTTCACATACAGGGTTATCTGTACCATCTTTCTAAATTCCATATCTATACGTTAGTGTACTGTATTGATGTTTTTTCTTTCTGGCTTACTTCACTCTGTATAATAGGCTCCAGTTTCATCCACCTCATTAGCACTGATTCAAATGTATTCTTTTTAATGGCTGAGTAATACTCCATTGTGTATATGTACCACTGCTTTCTTATCCATTCATCTGCAGAGGGACATCTAGGTTGCTTCCATGTCCTGGCCATTATAAACAGTGCTGCGATGAACATTGGGGTACACGTGTCTCTTTCAATTCTGGTTTCCTCGGTGTGCATGCCCAGCAGTGGGATTGTTGGGTCATATGGCATTTCTAGTTCCAGTTTTTTTAAGGAATCTCCACACTGTTCTCCATAGTGGCTGTACTAGTTTGCATTCCCACCAACAGTGTAAGAGGATTGTCTTTTCTCCACACCCTCTCTAGCATTTATTGCTTATAGACTTTTTGATAGCAGCCATTCTGACTGATGTGAGATGGTACCTCATTGTGGTTTTGATTTGCATTTATCTGATTATGAGGGATGTGGAGCATCTTTTCATGTGTTTGTTCATCGTCTGTATGTCTTCTTTGGAGAAATGTCTGTTTAGTTCTTTGGCCCACTTTTTGATTGGGTTGTTTATTTTTCTGGAATTGAGCTGCAGGAGTTGCTTGTATATTTTTGAGATTAATTCTTTGTCAGTTGCTTCATTTACTATTATTCTCTCCCATTCTGAAAGCTGTCTTTTCACCTTGCTTATAGTTTCCTTTGTTGTGCAAAAGCTTTTAAGTTTAATTAGGTCCCATTTGTTTATTTTTGCTTTTATTTCCAATATTCTGGGAGGTGGGTCATAGAGGATCCTGCTGTGATTTATGTCGGAGTGTTTTGCCTATGTTTTCCTCTAGGAATTTTATAGTTTCTGGTCTTATATTTAGATCTTTAATCTATTTTGAGTTTATTTTTGTGTATGGTGTTAGACAGTGTTCTAGTTTCATTCTTTTACAAGTGGTTGACCAGTTTTCCCAGCACCACTTGTTAAAGAGATTGTCTTTTCTCCATTGGATATTCTTGCCTATTTGTCGAATATAAGGTGTCCATAGGTGCGTGGATTTATCTCTTGGCTTTCTATTTTGTTCCATTGATCTATATTTCTGTCTTTGTGCCAGTACCATACTGTCTTCATGACTGTAGCTTTGTAGTAGAGCCTGAAGTCAGGCAGGTTGATTCCTCCAGCTCCATTTTTCTTTCTCAAGATTGCTTTGGCTGTTCGAGGTTTTTTTGTATTTCCATACAAATTGTTAAATTATTTGTTCTAGTTGTGTGAAAAATACCGTTGGTAGCTTGATAGGGATTGCACTGAATCTATAGATTGCTTTGGGTAGTATACTCATTTTCACTGTATTGATTCTTCCAATCCATGAACACGGTATATTTCTCCATCTATTTGTGTCCTCTTTGATTTCTTTCATCAGTGTTTTATAGTTTTCTATATACAGGTCTTTTGTTTCTTTGCTGCTACTGCTGCTGCTAAGTCACTTCAGTCGTGTCCAACTCTGTGTGACCCCATAGACGGCAGCCCACCAGGCTCCCCCGTCCCTGGGATTCTCCAGGCAAGAACACTGGAGTGGGTTGCCATTTCCTTCTCCAATGTGTGAAAGTGAAAAGGGAAAGTGAAGTCGCTCAGTCATGTCTGACTCGTAGCGACCCCACGGACTGCAGCCTACCAGGCTTCTCCGTCCATGGGATTTTCTAGGCAAGAGTACTGGAGTGGCTTGCCAGTGCCTTCTCCGAGTGTTTCTTTAGGTAGATATATTCCTAAGTATTTTATTCTTTTCATTGTAATGGTGAATGAGCTTGTTTCCTTAATTTCTCTTTCTGTTTTCTCACTGTTGGTGTACAGGAATGCAAAGGATTTCTGTGTGTTAATTTTATATCCTGCAACTTTACTATTTTCATTGATTAGCTCTAGTAATTTTCTGGTGGAATCTTTAGGGTTTTCTATGTCGAGGATCACGTCATATGCAAACAGTGAGAGTTTTACTTCTTCTTTTCCAATCTGGATTCCTTTAATGTCTTTTTCTGCTTTGATTGCTGTGGCCAAAACTTCCAAAACTATGTTGAATAGTTGTGGTAAGAGTGGGCACCCTTGTCCTGTTCCTGACTTTAGTGGAAATGCTTTCACTTTTTCACCATTGAGGATAATGTTTGCTGTGGGTTTGTCACATATAGCTTTTATTATGTTGAGGTATGTTCCTTCTATTCCTTTTTTCTGGAGATTTTTTATCATAAATGGATGTTGAATTTTGTTAAAGGCTTTCTCTGCATCTATTGAGATAATCATACAGTTTTTATGTTTCAATTTGTTAATGTGGTGTATCACGTTGATTGATTTGTGGATACTGAAGAATCCTTGCATCCCTGGGGGAAAGCCCACCTGGACATGATGTATGATCTTTTTAATGTGTTGTTGGATTCTGTTTGCCAGAATTTTGTTAAGGATTTTTGCATCTATGTTCATCAGTGATATTGGCCTGTAGTTTTCTTTTTATGTGGCATCTTTGTCTGGTTTTGGTATTAGGGTGATGGTGGCCTCACAGAATGAGTTTGGAAGTTTACCTTCCTCTGAAATTTTCTGGAAGAGTTTGAGTAGCATAGGCGTTAGCTCTTCTCTAAATTTTTGGTAGAATTCAGCTGTGAAGCCATCTGCTGCTGCTGCTGCTAAATCGCTTCAGTCATGTCTGACTCTGTGCGACTGCATAGATGGCAGCTGACCAGGCGCCGCCATCCCTGGGATTCTCCAGGCAAGAACACTGGAGTGGGTTGCCATTTCCTTCTCCAATGTGTGAAAGTGAAAAGTGAAAGTGAAGTCGCTCAGTCGTGTCCAACTCTTTGCGACCCCATGGACTGCAGCATACCAGGCTCCTCCGTCCATGGGATTTTCCAGGCAAGAGTACTGGAGTGGGGTGCCATTGCCTTCTCCAATAGTTGTTGATAGTAGTCTCTTAAGATCCTTTGTATTTATGTGTTGTCTGTTGTGATCTCTCCATTTTCATTTCTAATTTTGTTGATTTGATTCTTCTCCCTTTGTTTCTTGATGAGTCTGGCTAATGGTTTGTCAATACTAATTATCTTCTCAAAAAACCAGTTTTTGGCTTTGTTGATTTTTGCTATACCTGCTTTTGATTTCTCACCCTCTTCATCACCTATTTCCTCCTGCATCCCACTCTCTACCTTGGAATTGCTTCTTCCTCCTCATTCCCTGCTTGTTGGCATCAAAAAATACCCCCTAAATTGGCACTGGGAAGGGGCAGGGGATGGAAGTGGGGGGATGGAATCAAAGCTTGAAGTTCAGTAACCAGCCTGGGGGGAGGGGGAGGGAAGGGCTGGAGGCCTGGGTGCTGGCAGGGCCCTGGGGACCCTTTCCTACATGGAATCACGAGTCAGGACCAGAGTCCAGCCTCTGGGAGAAGTGGGCTAGCAACTGTCAAGTGGAGTCCAGTCCCCGGTTTATGGAGCCAGGGCTCAGAGCAGACTGAGGCTCAGCAGGTAGGGACCAGCCAGCAGGCTTGAGGCACCACAGCCCACCAGGTACCAGAGTGTCCAGGATGCTCAGCCTTAAGTCACCCGCCAGGAAGGATGGAGGCCTCTCCACAGTCAGACTGGGCAGGATGGGTTGGGGTATCTGCAGCTGAGAAGGCATGAGGACAGTGGATAATGATACTAAATAATCAAATTAGAAACATCACAATTTCCTGGAAACAGAGTGAAATGACTCTGCTCGGAGGGACCAGAGATCGATGCTATTGGCAGGCCCGTCGAGCCCGGCTGGATTCATGGAGGAAGCCACACTGACTGTGTCTGCCAGTAGCACAGGCACTCTGCACGATGAGCAGGCTCGCCCCCATGGGGTCCTGGTGGGCAGCCAACGGAGGCTGGCACGAGAGGATGGTCTCCAGGAAGCATCTCATTCCCTCACACACGATTTCTTTCAATGACTCACAGCCCCGGGTAGCGATTAGAGGGGAAGAGATTGAGAAATATATGTTTACTCAAATTCTACACTGGATCAGAATGAAACACACATCATTAGCCATAAAAGCAGGATTAAGACAACAGAGCATTATTTGCAAATGATCAGCAGCCATGGGCACAGACATAAACATGTGCTGAAGATGTAAATCTAAGCAATGAATGCCTAGTTCTACTGCTGCTAGAACACATTTCTTATGTCCTGCCCAGATTCATTCACGCCTGGGTCTTCATTCTTATTTGGTTCCTCTCCATTTAACAGACTCTATACAGGATGGACCAAGAACTAGTACATAAGCAACCAATATTCTGCTGTTTTAGGGAGCCAGGGCCCCTGGAGCTGCTGGGAGGGGTTCAGAGACCCTCCTGAACAGACCACGAGCCAGCAGCACTGGTTTATCACCTGGATCCTCACTGGGAGAGGCAAAGTCTTGCCCTGCCCCCCACCAGACCTGCAGAATCTGAATTGGCACTTTCCTCAAAAACCCAGGTGACTTGCATGCACATTAAAGTTTTGAAGCACCCATCTACACTACAGTATGTCAATCTTCTGAAATCCTGGGGCCCCTGGTGAACCACATAAAATGATCGCTTCCTTTTTCATGTGGTTTAAAACTTCAAAATAAAGTGAATACAAATAAATCAAAGGACTGGTTATTTGGAAGATGCTTTTTAAGTTGCATGTATACCTCCCCTCTGGCTCTTTTCTAGAACACCAGATGCAATGCCACTCCCCACCATCTAAGGGTCAGGGTTGAGGAGGGCACATCCCCACGTGGAGCATCACTGATCAACATGCAGAGCAACAGCCCCCTCAGCACAGGCGTGTCGGCAACTGTGGCTCTGAGAGGGGCAACACCGGAAGCACCAAATCCTGCATGGATCCCTCCAGAAGCCAGAAGTTCAGTGCCTCTTGGGGCTGGGAGTCCCTTCCATGTCACAACCTGAGTGCCATCATCTCACGGCAGCTTTTGAGTCCTTTCCCCAGGTCTTTGACAACTGCCATCATTTCCCCTAAGGGTCTCCTTCCTCCAAGTAAACACCCCTGAGTCCTTCAACTTCCATCCTGCAACATGAATGACATCCCTCTTCATCCTGGCATTCCCCTTTGAACCCACTTTGGTTTGTCAATATCCCTCTGTGGGTACATGCGCATAGTAATAGAATTAAGTGTTTCCTTTTCTTTTACGTTGAACTTTGTATTAAATGAAAATGCATTCTTATTATAAAAATAGCACCAGTATATTACTAAAAAATTTAAAGATTAAAAATAATCTATAAGCAAGTCATCTTAATACCTATATTATTAGCATGCTGTTTTGTTTTCTTCCAAATGCTTTTACCAGTGTCTATCTTCTTAAATAGTGGTATTTATAATGTACAGGCAATTCTATAGCCTGCCTTGCTTTTTTAATGCTGTAACAGATGACAACAGATAATCCTTAGCATCCCGTTCCAGTGTGTAATGCAGAGGTAAACTCAGTCTCACAGTCTGGTTTGGCCATTTCAAAAGAAAGGAGGAATCACTCAAACAGGGGTGCTGTATCAATCTAGAGGGGTAGGATGGGGAGGGAGGTGGGAGGGTGTTTCAGAAGGGAGGGGATATATGTATACCTATGGCTTATTCATGTTGAGGTTTGACAGAAAACAGCAAAATTCTGTAAAGCAATTATCCCCCAATAAAAAATTAATTTAAAAAAAGAAGAAGAAAGGAGGGCAGTTTCTCCCACCGATGATTCCAATGGCAGCCCCAACCTACTGTGTCCAGTGGGGACCAAGTCCCTTCAAGGTTTCATGAATGGAGCCCTCTCTGTTACTCTGTTCCAGTGTCACCTATGTGGCTGGGGGGAGGGGATCTAAATGCATAGGGTATTCATTCATTTATTTGCCCACTGAACAAACATTTGTTGAGACCACCCATATACATGCAGTGCACCAGGGGCTATTTTGCAGTGGGGAGCAAGATGGTTCTGGTCTCCTGAGCTCATGGAGCTTCCATGGTGGAACCTCAAAGAGGTGACAGAGCACAGGAAGAGAGAAGAACTGACTGACATTTGGTGCAAACCCATTGCAGCTGGGCACTAGATATGCATTAATCAGCTCATCTGTTATCAACAACTGTCCCGTTTTACAGATGACGAAAAAAAAAATGGTGCTTAGCCAAAATCACAGGCTAGATTCAAAGCCAGGGACTGTCTGACTTCAAAACTCCTTCTGAGTTCCCTAATTCACACTGAGAGGCTGCCCTTCTCTCCTGACCCTCCATGGATTCCTTCAATCTCATAAGGTCATTATAAGCCACTCCCAATCACGTGCTTCAAATATTTCACAAAACAGAATATCGCCTGATCCTGGGGGTGTGATTATATTTTTAGAAAGGAGGGGAAAGGGAACTTCACTACAGAACCACATCAGCCAGGAGCACAATTTAGACAAAAGTGTAATTTAGGGACCTTATTTTTCAGACAACCAGCTAGCAAACATTTGTGCAATTTAAACCTTTTCACAACCCACTTTGACAACCAAGTATCCAGGGGTCAACTCAGTCTGCTGCTTATCACCACCAGACTGAAAATTCTACTTCCCCCTTCATAATTACTCCAGGCAATCAGCACCAACTGATCAATCAAACAAAGAAAATTGCAGGTTTGAAGCTTTAATTAAATCTATCCGGCACTATCTAATTAAAGAAAATCTTTACACTTCTGCCTATTCCAAAATAGAAGGAACTCGCTCCTTTAAGGTTGTACAAATAATCCACCATGTCGAGGTCTTCACCTAGTTTATGTCGGAGGAAGACCACAGCAGAGAAAAGACAGTCATTCCATCCTCCTGTTCTTTTGGCCCGAGTTCAGGTAAATTTTAATATCAGTGGGGGGTGGGAGCTATGGGCGAGGAATGTCACATCTCTTGTCACTTCTCTCTCATCCATTGAGGCCCCGGAGGACAGATGACTCTGTGTTCAGGCTGCCTTTCTCCCATTCCCCACTGCACTAGTCACCAAGGTGGCTGAAGGACACTGAAAAAGAGCAAGGATAAAAAGCTGGGAACTTGGCTACCTCGTGGGCCACCTCTTGTTAACACAGTACTTATTTGCCATTTGGAACCTCAGCTTTCTCCTCTGTAAAATGGGGCCAAAAATAGACACTGTGTCTGGGAAGCTTAAACAGCCAGGACTTGGAGGAGCAACTCTCGTCAAAGTGGATGATTCCAAACCTTGCCTTGGTTTGCAATAACTCCTCTGGCATTGATTCCTCCACCTACCAAGGGCCTTGACAGCATTCTTGCTTTCTGCAATTATCTGTGAACAGTGATGAATTCTTGTTATGACTGAAATAGAGATAGACTCCCGGAGCCAGGATCTGTCACCTTTCCCCTTTTCTGGGTAGGGGTTATGTAAGCCTAAGATACACTTTACTGTGATGTGTTGCTGCAGGACTTTGGGAGAAGAGGGAAGTTGAATGTGTCTCAACTGACCAGGGGATCACAAAGCCCCCAGGCCACTCATCAAGAGCACTTTGAGACAAAATAATCAAATTGGAAAGGTGGAGTCAAAGGTATACACTTCCTTCCTTGATTAGACTGTTTGATAAGACCACCACTGCTTGTTAAGGGATTAGAGTTGCCATGGTGACCAGTTCAGTTCAGTTCAGTCCCTCAATCGTGTCCACCAGTGAAGTCGCGGCAGCATTCAGTTCAGTTCAGTTCAGTCCCTCAGTCGTGTCCGACTCTCTGCAACCCCATGAATCATAGCACGCCAGGCCTCCCTGTCCATCACCAACTCCCGGAGTTCACTCAAAAAAATATGGAACGCTTCACGAATTTGCGTGCCATGGTGATAGGGAAGACTGAATCAGGAGGGGACAGGGAAGACCTCCCAAGGTGCAGAGGAGAATGCTGATATAAACTGATGAGCAGGATTTAAGACACTGCCCTGCCAGTCCCCAAGATGCTCAAGGACAATATGAGGTTCTATGAGTTTACCAGCCAGAAACAGTCTACATTGACTTCACTGCCTTCATTGTGTTATCCTGGGAGCCTGAGTCAGTGAAGTTCTGGGGGACAGGTGCCATAAATATGTGCCTATGTGTCTATCATGTCACTTGAAGCTACCAATGAATATGCTTCCTCTCCCTTGAGTTTTCATAATAAAATCTGCTAGGCCCTGAGAAAGGAAACACATGTTAAGAAACACAATGCAACACAGCAGGTACCATGGAGCCACCCAACAACAGGCAGAGACACCAAACTCATTTCAGGCTTTCAGTAAAAGTCCCTTCTCAGTGTGACAGCTTCCTTGGCCACCCTATTAAAATCTCACCACTTGCACTTCACATGCTTTCTCTGATGTGATTTCCTTCACCCGTGCTTATCTAAGTAACTTTCCAGATGAATGGAATCTGTAAGGCTAGAAGAATTGATGCTTTTGAACTGTGACGCTGGAGAAGACTCTTGAGAGTCCCTTGGACTGCAAGGGGATCCAACCAGTCCATTCTAAAGGAGATCAGTCCTGGGTGTTCATTGGAAGGACTGATGCTAAAGCTGAAACTCCAATACTTTGGCCACCTCATGAGACGAGTTGACTCACTGGAAAAGACTCTGATTCTGGGAAGGACTGGGGGCGGGAGAAGAAGGGGACGACAGAGAATGAGATGGCTGGATGGCATCACCGACTTGATGGACATGAGTTTGAGTGAACTCCGGGAGTTGGTGATGGACAGGGAGGCCTGGTGTGCTGTGATTCATGGGGTCACAAAGAGTCAGACACAACTGAATGACTGAACTGAACTGAACTGAACTGAAAGGCAAAAACAACTGTACATGATTACTGTACTCTAGCTGAAACACTGTTTCCCATGGAATACAAGTTAACAATTTGGACATCACTCTACATCCTGGAAATGAACAATTCAGTCAATGGATGGTGGGAACTAAGTGTCTCACTGTTGGAGTGGAAGGTTCCAGATAAGTAAAGGGAAGAGGCTAGAATGATCCATGTGATACTAGACTAGAGTTGGAGACTTCAATATGAACTCTCATTTAGCTGAACACAGATATAGATGATACATATAAAAATATTTATAGATATGTGCATACACATGATTTAGGATGCATACACATATCCCCTTGCTCTGTCAGCTGAGAGGGCCTAGAAGCAATGATACCTCAAAAGTAATGAGCACAAGGATGCAAAGCTCATTTCCTCAAAGAGCTTCAGTGAAACAATAACAGCAACAACAACATCAATGGCAAAAGCTCACAATGATGAGGAAATGCCAAAGGAAACAAGAGGAGTCAACTGAAAGAGTCCCCCCATGGCCAAAAACTTTCCAATTCGAGCAAACAAAATTAATAAACTAGTATTGGATTATAACCCAATGTAAAAAGTAAATATCCATGCATCTGTCTGATATAAATAAAGAAATGTAGGAAAATAGATTTCTCCTGCAGAAGAATTCCAAATAATTTATGTAGCTACTCTGCCCTCAAGATGAAGCTAGCTATCAACCCTGTCAGCGTGGGTTGCACATAGGGACTTCCTTCCAAAGAGGACAGCACTTCACAGTGGAGAAGACTGACAGCCTGAACTCAACCAGGTGGTCAAGGCCAACATCAACATAGGTGAGCCATGTTGACAGTATGTATCCTTGAAATGATGTGATGAAAAGAGAGCCCTCCTTCCAACAACACATTCCTCCAGTCTAATTATGAGAACATCAGACAACTGAAGGACATTCTACACAGCATCTGATCAGTATTCCTCAAAGCTGTCGATCATCAAAAACAAGGAAAGGGGGCAAAACTGTCATGGCCAAGAAAGCCTAAGGCGACAGAAAGACTAAACATTATGTGGTTTCCTGGATGCAATCTTAGAACAGAACAAAGATGTTAGGTAAAAAACTAGTAACGCTAAAGCATTAATCGCTCAGTCGTGTCTGACTCTTTGTGACCCCATCGACTGTAGCACACCAGGCTCCTCTGTCCATGGGATTCTCCAGGCAAGAATACTAGAGTGAGTTGCCATTCCTTTCTCCAGGGGCTCTTCCTGGCTCAGGGATCAAACCCGAGTCTCTTACATTGCAGGCAGATTGTTTACCATCTGAGTAACCAGGGAAGTGATCCCTGGGTCAGGAAGATCCCTTGGAGAAGGGAATGGCAACCCACTCCAATATTCTTGCTGGAGAATCCCATGGACAGAGGAGCCTGGTGGGCTACAGTCCATGGAGTCATACAGAGTTGGACACGACTGAGCAACTAACACACCCTTCACTCAGATTACCTTATTATTTAGACAGAGATTCCTGAGAAATCTGTATGCAGGTCAAGAAGCAACAGTTGGAACCAGACATGGAACAACAGACTGGTCCAAATTGGGAAAGGAGTATGTCAAGGCTGTATACTGCTACCCTACTTATTTAATTTATATACAGAGTACAAAATGTGAAATGCCAGACTGGATGAAGCACAAACTGGAATCAAGACTGCAGGGAGAAATATCAATAACCTCAGATATGCAGATGACACCACCATTATGGCAGAAAGCAAGAGGAACTAAAGAGCCTCTTGATGAAAATGAAAGAGGAGAGTGAAAAAGCTGGCCTAAAACTCAATACTCAAAAAACTAAGATCATGGCATCCAGTCCCATCACTTCATGGCAAATAGATGGGGAAACAATGGAAACAGTGACAGCCTTTACTTTCTTGGGCTCCAAAATCCCTGCAGATGGTGACTGAAACCATGAAATGAAAAGACACTTGCTCCTTGGAAGAAAAACTATGACCAACCTGGACAGCATTTTAAAAAGCAGAGACATTACTTTATCAACAAAGGTCCATCTTGTCAAAGCTATGCTTTTTCCAATAGTCATGTATGGATGTGAGAGCTGGACTATAGAGAAAGCTGAGCACCTAAGAACTGATGCTTTTGAACTTTGGTGTTGGAGAAGACTCTTGGGAGTCCCTTGGACTGCAAGGAAATTAAACCAGTCAGTCCTAAAGGAGATCAGTCCTGGGTGTTCATTGGAAGGCCTGATGCTGAAGCTGAAGTTCCATGTGATGCGAAGAGCTGACTTATTGGAAAAGACCCTGATGCTGGGCAAAACTGAAGGCGGGAGGAGAAGGGGGTGACAGAAGATGAGATGGTTGGATGGCATCACCAACTCAATGGCTGTAAGTTTGAGCAAACTCCAGGAGATGGTGAAGGACAAGGAAGCCTGGCGTGCTGCAGTCCATGGAGTTGCAAAGAGTCAGACATGACTGAGCAACTGAACAACGACTTCAAAGAGCAGGGAGACTGGGAAGGAGGCTGTTGTGACAATCAAGGAAAAAGATGATGGTAGCCTAGATCATGTGGTGGCAGTGGAGGGAGCTGGAAGGGGTGGGCTTTGGAGAGGACTAACACTTACTCGATGCTTACTATGTGTCCCGCAGCTTCTGCACACTTTATGCCTATAGGGTAGTTGAATCTGCACGACTTCCCTAAGAGTAGGTACCACTCTAATCCCAACTTTGTTGATACAGAAACTGAGACTCAGAGAAGTGACTTCCTCTGCATCTTATCACCATTAAGAGGCAGAACTGGGACTCAAACCCAGGCAGGCCGGCTCCAAAGCCCCTTTCCTGACCACCACCCGACACATGAATGCTCAGCTGGGGCTACAGCAATAGGAGAGAGAGGGTTACAACCAGAACCACATTTAGTGCCAAGAAGAGTCCATCAAAAGTCAAGAGCACAAATAAAGTTGCTTGCAAAACACTGTATTTTATCAGTCAGTGACCTCACCTTTAGGCACAAAGACCAGACCAACAAGGAGCTTCATCTCCCTGAAAGCAAGTGTCAATTCTGGAAAGCTAATGGACACTGCTATCTAGAATCCTCACCTACCTCTAGGTTCTAAAATAAATTCCAAAATGCCAAGACTCAGAATTTGCAATGGCCAAGGAAGCACTTGCTACAGTGACAGATAAACCCTGGACTCTAGGAGGGCCAAGTGTGTACACAACTTTATGTCTCATTTACGTAAAATCCAGTCAATGAGCGGTCAAGGGAGGGGGTGGGTCCTACTTCATTAGACCCACCAGGTATCCAGGCTTCCTACATCAGTTTCCAAGGAAAGAGAGCAGATTACAAGGGAGCTTCTCTGGGCCAGGCCGGGGGTGGGGTACCATTACTTCATCCACTTTCTACTGACCACTGCACAGCTCCACCTCGATGCAAGGGAGGCTGAGAAATATTGACCCAGTCTGGCAGCTGTTTTCCACAGACAACACTGCCCTGTGGAAGAGAAACAAGAATGATGGCAGACAGCCTTCTCTGCCACCTTGCTTAACAGGTCACTGGAAAATAAACCCTTATGCCAAAGACAAATGGTGAAATTGTTGAAAAAGCCAAAAGCAGTACCTGAATATGGCAGAAATAATCCAAGAAGATCAGGAGTATCTTATAGCCCTTCCACATACATCTCCAGTATCACTCAATCACACAATTTCAGCGCTGGGAGAAGCTTTGAAGTTCTCCTAGGTTTAAGTCCTCAATTTATAAGTCAGGAAAATGCAGCTGGTCCTGAGAAGGGATGGGACTTGCTGAAGGTCACAAGCACGCCAGTGGCTGTGCTGGGCCAGTCCCCATGTCTCCTTGCCCCAGTTCTCACTAAGAGTGGCTCTCTGTTCACTTAAGAGACTAATAATTGGTTTTCTTTTATGTTCACTTTAAGTGAATGAGGAGCTTAGTGCTTGGGAGATGCTTACTTGGGTACCATTTCTGCTGACCAATGGAGTAAATGCTAAAATTACCAAACCTCTCCCTGAGGACAACATCCCAGGATTACCAGGGAGACTTGGACCTTGATTTCTGCTGTCCCAAAGGTTCAGGGAATGAGCTGAGGATACAGAAGGGGATACACTCCTATCTCAGCAACACCCCTATTGGCCACCACTTGCAAGAGACAGGCAAAGGAGGGTCAAAGGGAAACCAACTCCATTCTGGGGTAAACTCACGTCTTTGACAACACCTGGTGACACTGTGGGCAGGACTGATCATGGGGAGGGATGCAGGCAACACAGCCTTTTGGTCCAAGACTCGGGCTGCATGGGGCCTTACATTCTGGCTGCTATTAAATAGCAGACTTGGCGAATGAGCAAGGCAAGGCTTTGCCACAAAAATTCACTTTGACCTTGAACCACAGGGCCCTACTGGGAAGGGAGAGATTGCTCAGGACCCCGACACTGCTGCCCACCTGGCTTTGTGTATCACCCGCTGCCAGCCCCTCCCCCACCACGTCTGCCCAAACCCACCCTCTGGCATTAGGTGATAGAGCACGTGGCTGCCCACGGGTCACTGCAGTTGCAGACCCTGCTGGCTCCTTTCTACAGCCCCCTTCAGCCTTGGCGTGGCTGTACAGACCTGTGTGAATATGTGCTTTAAAAAGAATTTTTTTTTAAATTGAAGTATAATTGCTTTACAAGGTTGTGTTAATTTCTACTATACAGCAAAGTGAATCAGCCATATATACACACAGATCCCCTATTTTTTGGGTTCCCTTCCCATCTAGGTCACCACAGAGCACCGAGTCCCCTGAGCTTACAGTAGGTTCTCATTAGTTATCTATTTCATGCATAGTATCTCTATAGATAATATGAGCTTTTCAATACATCTCCCCCAAGGCACATAGCCTCTTTGAGACTTGGCTTCCTTAAAATGGAAAACGTGGATAAGAATAAATGGAAAAATGGATAAAAATGGAAGTGATAATTCTCACCTGTGGGAAAATTGTGAAGACTGAATGAGCTCTGGGACTTCAAGCACTTGGCACACAACAAGTAAATGTTCCAACCACTCTGATCCTCCTCTGCGTCCATCTAAGTCATCAGAGCTCATAGTCCAGGGAGATAAACAGAATGCTTCCCCCAATGTTCCACGGTGTTTCTTGGGCCAGTATTGTTCCCCAGCTGTCTGGGCCCATAGGAGGGGTCAGTGGTATCACTGGGGGCCTTAGCAGGTCCTCCCCCAAAGCCGGCCTGGGGAAAGGTCATGTATCAAACCAACTGCAGTGACCCAGAAAGACAGGCGGCTGCCCTGTTCCAGGCAGCCCCGTCCAGTACCGTTCAGAGGCCTTGGCCTCTGCATACTTCAGCTGACTCCATATTAATCAGAGATAACTTCTTTGATTAAATGTGAAGCTCCTACCAACAGGTTTGCCTCTGGATGGCAAATTTGCCCGCATTTAGGATGAATCAGACATATTTACTTTTCAGATGTTAGGGGTTTGATAAAATCCATAATGCCTTTGGCCTCAAGCCCTCTTCCTATTAATTATTAAACCCTTGTGTGTTTTGAGGGTAATTGAATCCATGTTTCTAATTAGTTTACACTTAATTCATCAGAACAATTTTTAAGGGGCTGATGGATGTCCCAATAAGCCTCATGGGCAGTTTAATGAATCTTTATTTAAAAAGAAATTGGACACACACCAAACTGCTAACAGCAGTGACCTCCAGGGAGCAGGGTTGGGACAGGGCCTGGGAAAGGAGGCACTTGTGTTTTTTCATTCTATACACTGCTGTAGAGCTGACTTTTTTTTTTTTCTTTTTAAATACTGAGTTCCTGTTACTTTTACTATTTTAAAGAAACTATTTTAAAAAGGAAAACAGAATGAATTTTTTAAAGGGAAGTGGAGTGAATGCAAATGAGTCCCAAACAGTCAGAAGGCATTTGGATATGGAAAAGGAAGCCTGGCTTCTGGTTCTAGGAGACTTGTGGTCCCTTCTTCCACTAGCCACTCAGTATCTAACAGACCTTAGCCACATACAATTACTTAATCTCTGCAAAGAGAATGGATACTACTCCTCTCATGGGGGTGTTGTTGAATGATTACATATGATGTGTAATGATTGTTTAGGACCTTTAGGTGTGCCCCCACTTCCATCCTGTGAGCTCCCCAGCATGCATACAGGGCCCCTGGTGATCTGGCCTGGCCACACCCCAACCTCCCCACAACATTCCACCCCTAGTGAATTCTCTGCACTTTGCCTTTCTCTTGATTTTACCTTGACTTGAGCACATCTATTTCTGCTTTATTGACTATGCCAAAGCCTTTGACTGTGTGGATCACAATAAACTGTGAAAAATTCTGAAAGACATGGGAATACCAGACCACCTGACCTGCCTCTTGAGAAGCCTATATGCAGGTCAGGAAGTAACAGTTAGAACTGAACATGGAACAACAGACTGGTTCCAAATAGGAAAAGGAGTACGTCAAGGTTGTATATTGTCACCCTTCTTATTTAACTTATATGCAGAGTACATCATGAGGAACTCTGGGCTGGAAGAAGCACAAGCTGGAATCAAGATTGCCGGGAGAAATATCAATAACCTCAGATATGCAGATGACACCACCCTTATGGCAGAAAGTGAAGAGGAACTAAAAAGCCTTTTGATGAAAGTGAAAGAGGAGAGTGAAAAAGTTGGCTTAAAGTTCAACATTCAGAAAACTAAGATCATGGCATCTGGTCCCATCACTTCATGGGAAATAGATGGGGAAACAGTGGAAACAGTGTCAGACTTTATTTTTTTGGGCTCCAAAATCACTGCAGATGCTGACTGCAGCCAGGAAATTAAAAGACGCTTACTCCTTGGGAGGAAAGTTATGACCAACCTAGATAGCATATTAAAAAGTAGAGACATTACTTTGCCAACAAAGGTCTGTATAGTCAAGGCTATGGTTTTTCCAGTGGTCATGTATGGATGTGAGAGCTGGAATGTGAAGAAAGCTGATCACCAAAGAATTGATGCTTTTGAACTGTGGTGCTGGAGAAGACTCTTGAGAGCCCCTTGGACTGCAAGGAGATCCAACCAGTCCATTCTGGAGGAGATCAATCCTGGGTGTTCACTGGAAGGACTGATGCTAAAGCTGAAACTCCAATACTTTGTCCACCTCATGCGACGAGTTGAGTCACTGGAAAAGACTCTGATGCTGGGAGGGATTGGGGGCAGGAGGAGACAGGGACGACAGAGAGTGAGATGGCTGGATGGCATCACCGACTCGATGGACATGAGTTTGAGTGAACTCCGGGAGTTGGTGATGAACAGGGAGGCCTGGTGTGCTGTAATTCAAGGGGTCGCAAAGAGTCGGACATGACTGAGCGACTGAACTGGACTGAACTGAGCACATATTTTTCTCTTGATTCAAACAGTCTCTCACTCCTCCTTCGATGCCCTAGTAGGGGATCCCTTTCTCCAAAGGCCATTCATTCATTCCCTCCATAAATATTTGTTGAGCGCTTCCTGTGGGTCAAGCCCTGGAGATGCAGGGAGAATAAGACACTCTCTAGTCAAGAAGCCTACAATCCTGTGAGGGAAATGGGCAGAAATCTAGGAATCACACAGCATGCACATGTAAAGCCATGAAGGACAGACACAGTAATCTGAGGGATGTCACAGGAGGGTTGGATCGGATTGAGAAGTAGGGGTGTCACAGAGGATTCCCCGGGTGAGAAAGCGACAAATGGGTTGAGATATGAAACATGAGTGAGCATAAACTCAGCAAAGGGGTAGAAGCAGAGCTGGCATCCCAGGCCCACAGATCAGGGCCTGCAAGCATCTCCCCGTGACTACGTACATGAGGTTCCCCAGCCATGGCCTCCTGGACTACCTTCGCCTGCTTATTTATCTGTTTCCTCAAAGAGGCTGTAAGGTGCTTGAAAGCACAGGCCGCTTGTTAACTGTTGTATCTCTGACACCTGGTATTCCTGGTAGGCATTCAATAAATGTGGAGAAACGACAAGTGAATGAACGTGTCTAGCACGGCTGCTGGCCCTCAAGAGGTGTGCGGTGCCGTCACTTCTTTCTCCTTTACAGTATCCTTCCTCTGCTTTAATCTTAAACAGGAATGCTCTCTCATCCCCATGGGTGCTCCCAGCCACCTCCTGACCACAGGAACACATTCTCAAGGCATGCTGGGGAGAGGACCCTCCAAGGACAACCATATTGGTGTGTAGGCACACTTTTTTAAGAAATCCAGTAGGCAGGTCCTTTAGGGGGCCTCAGCTGCAATACACAGTCATAAGAAGACAGTAAATCTGGCAAATTTGTGGATTTTTACAACTTCCAAACAGGTGTCTAATGCCGGTTGAATGAAATCTGCAACAAGCTCCAAACTACTAAAACTGATTCCACCTTAGGCAGATGACAGAATGTGTATTGCCAGCAACGGAGGGAACCAGTTGCAGTGTTTCCCATAACCTGAGCCCAAATGTGTAAATTAAGGGATGCTTAGCTGTGCTTAACTGGTGCAGTCATCACCAGTGCCCTATAAACCCTCCAATACACAGTGATATAGTTTATTAGCAGCAGCTCCATAGATTATGTTTGCTCATGTTCCATTAGAAAACTTCATCCCACATTAAAATTCAATGCAATAGTATGTTTGCCAGCACAGAAAGGCCATCTAATTGTGCCAAAGCAGAGATGTGGGGATTGTTTCAGTAATTCATCCAGGCAGGGCTGACACTGCACCATCTAGGCGGCTCTTGGTTCTTTTCTTGCTAATTTCTAAACTCCTATAGGCTCCTCAGACTTCAGGACCAGTTCCTACTCCCATTTCCCACCCTGATCCATTATGAGAAGAATCTGATCAGCTTCTATTGTAAATTTAATTTCAAGCAGCCAGACGCTGCCTTCCGGCACCCTGGGATGCTGCTTGTGAATAGCTCTAGACGAAATGTGAGACGCTTTCAAGAAGATGGCTGTGAACTCCTGGTGGAGAAAGGGAGTTGTTAGGAGATGAATGACATCTGCATGTAGAACAAGCTGTGTGCGGTGTGCCTACCGGCATCTCTTCATTAGCGGTGCTAGGTGCAGCTGTCAGCACACAGCACCACTTCAGAGTTTCCCATTTTGCCGAGGAGGAAACTGAGGCTCAGATGGGTTGACTTACTTGCCCAACATCACTGACAGAAAGAGGATTCGCACCCATGTACATCTGATGCTGAAAGTCTTGCTGCTAAGTCACTTCAGTCGTGTCCGACTCTGTGTGACCCCATAGACGGAAGCCCACCAGGCTCCCCCGTCCCTGGGATTCTCCAGGCAAGAACACTGGAGTGGGTTGCCATTTCCTTCTCCAATGTGTGAAAGTGGAAAGTGAAAAGTGAAAGTGAAGTCGCTCAGTCGTGTCCGACCCTTAGCGACCCCACGGACTGCAGCCTACCAGGCTCCTCCATCCATGGGATTTTCTAGGCTGAAAGTCTTAACTCCTCCTTAAATGCCTACCTTGGGATTTCTCAACCTCAACACCACTGGCATTTGCGGCTGTCTTGTGCATGGTAGCGCTTAACAGCATCCCTGGCCTTGACCCACTAGAAGGCCCCTCGCCAGCTGTGACAACCAAAGATGTCTCCAGACACTGCCAAATGTTCCCTTGGGGCCCAAATCACCTTGAGCTGAGAATCACTATTCTACCTTGTGTCTTATACATTTATTGGGTTTGTGTGTGTGTGTGTTTGCTTAGCTGTATTTTCTAATATTTTTCTACCAACATACAAGTACTTCTTTTGTTTACATCTCATCACAATTTAAAGCAGTTTACACACATCATTTAATGAAATTCTTATCAACCAACCTACAAAGTAGAAACTGATACACTCACTTCATGGATGAGAATACTGAGGATGACAGTCAAAGTGACCTGTCTATGCCAAGGAGCTAGCAAGGAGCTGGAATTCACTTCTTGCATGTGCAAGATGTATTATTTTACTGCATGGCGCGGCCACAGCCAAACGTGGTAGGAGGCTTGATTTCCAGCCTCCAGGAACTTGTCTCCAATCAGGAAGGAAGGTTGCTGCTCACAACACAACCCCTGAGCTAGCAGCTAGAGAAAGACGAGTATAAAGAGGATTCAGAATTGGGGTGAAAAGGTGACTCCAGCCTTTTGCCGAAATGCATCCATAAAGAGAGTGAAAAGGATTGAGAGAAAGTAAGGGAAGAAAAGAGAAATTCATTAAAATGTACAAAGGGCAGAATTACAAAACTTATGCCTGTCAAATCTGAGACAGAAAACCCCAAGCAGTGAAGAGAGAACCGTGCTGCAGGCTTCTTACCAGTCCCCCAGGCCCACTGCCAGGCCACTGCGGGATCAGCAATGCCACCCACAGCGAGTGACTTCCCTCGAGCCCAGCCTCTCCTTCAATGTCCGGCCTCCACGTCTGCAGCCCCCCAGTGTAAACGGTCTAATGGGTGGGCCACAGAGGAGCTGTCAAGACAGGCACCAAAGTGCTCCAGGGCAGCCCGAGTCCCTAAGAGCACAAGGCCAGAGAAGGATGCGAAGAACGTGTGGGCACCGAGGGAGGGATCCACAGCCGGTGACTCACACACATTGCCCCTGGGGGGTGGGTCAGTGTCACCCCAGTCTGCAGGTGAGGCTCAGAGAAGCCAAACCTGGCACAAGTCATGGCACAAATAAATGTAGAGGCCAGCTGGGTATAAATCTGGGCCTGTCACCACTGTACCCTCTGTCTCCCAGGAAAACACAGTGAGAGAGGTGACCTAACAGCTCTGCTAGACGAATGAAGTCAAACAATGCACAAAAAATCCTCACGTCTCCCAGGATGCCACGGGAACACATTTTCCTGGAGATGGATTTTGCATTAAGCTGATCTGGCTTGCTTTCCGCATCTGAACCAGACACCGCAGAGATATCCCCTACCCCTTCCTTTTTCATACTCCCACTATACAATCCCAACAAACCCACCCTTAAATCCGAGGACCACACTTTCCCGTAGCATCATACAAACCCGTGCCTTCTTTTCATCATTCTAGCTCAGGTTACCATCGTCTCTTGCCTGACCTGGATATCACCAGTCTGGCCCCCAAACCAATGCATTTTCCACACTGAAACCAGACCATGCCAAAATCCTCCATGTAAAGACCTTCATTTGAAGGGCATCTACCAAATACCTGCAGCCAATATCACACTTAAAATGTGAAAGGTAGACTATTTTAAGATCAAGAACAAGGTAGGGATGTTCACCCTCACCACTTCTATTCAATATTGTATTGAATGCTGGATGTGTACATTCTATCCAATGCAATTAAGCATAAATAAATAAATAGCGTCCAGATTAAAAAGGAAGAACTAAAACTGTTTTTATCTACAATTATTAAAAAAAAAAAACTACCAGCAAGGTCATGGGAGACAAGATCAATATATAAACATCAATTGTATTTCTATATATTAACAATGAATCATCCAAAAATAAAATAATTCTATTCACAACAGCAAATCAAAAAGAATAAAAATCTCAGAGATTTCCAGTTCAAGATGGAGAGCCAAGACAACATGTTAAACTCTCCTTCACTCTGACCTCCTAAGTTGTCAAGGAAATAGTCCAAGGTATATGAAAAGAAAGACTATATACATCCACATGGAAACTCAGAAAAAGAGACAGACACCTACATGCTATAGGCTCTAAGGAATTTCTACAAGATGTAGTGCCGGTGAGACCTGACTAAGAAAAAGGCTCACTAGCTCACTAGACAAGATGGTGACAGAGAAATACAGCTTAAAATGTGTTCTCAAGAAGTACCTTTAACCATCAGAGGGATAAAAATCAGAGACTAGGCAAGGAAAACTTGTGCTCAAAGATGGAGAAATGGAAAAGATAGTAAGGAAGCTTAAAAACAGAAAGTATTAGACATTATACAAGAACAAATAAAAGTTATCAACAAAAAGTGTGAGTGAATTAAACTTTTCTGTTACAGAATAAAAATTCTTATGAAAGATTTTTAAAAACAAAAACCTAAGAGATCCATGAAACAATGATATAGAAATATTGAAACAGAGAAATTGGCAGATGGTCGATAAATGCAAACCTAAAATAAAACAAAAGTGGCAATACTTGTATCACAGCAGAATTTAAGGCAAAAAGGGGGGATAAATGTAACTTTTATATTGGGAGAATTATAATTGACTCTGAATATCTGCTGCTTAAAAATACTGACATGCTAAAGAGTATACATCAAAATATATAAAATAAAAACAGAAATAAAAGGAGAAATTGACTAAAAAAAATAGTGAAAATGTGAAGCCATTCACTTGCACTTAGGCAACAAATAAGAAATCAGAAAAATTAAGCAATATTAATAACATGAATTTCTTTAGCCTTCCACCATAGAATATATGTTTCTTTCAAATACTCAGAACGTTTACCAAAAATGACCTTATACTGAGAGAAAAAAGTAAAAAATTCTCTAAAATAGAAATCATAATCTGAACATAAAGCAGTACAATTTGATAATAACTTAAGTATAAAAATATCACTCGGAAATTTTGATGGAAAAAAAAAAAACCCTAGAGTCAAGGAACAAACAAAACTGCAACTAGAGACTATTTCTAAAATAACAACTATCCATCAAAATTTACGGGATATGGTCAAAGTTGTGCTTAGGGGAAAATGTCTCTTAATGTTTTTAATATCAGACAAGAAGTAATGGAACTAATTCAATGCATGAAAACAACAAAAGGGCAACACCAGCCCAATATAAGTGGCAGAGACAGATGAAGAAAGATAAAAGCAGAAATCAATAAGTTAGGCAATAGGAAAGGAATAAAATTGATAGCCCTAGAGTTGGAACTTAAAAAAGACCAATAAAATAGGCAAAATTCTGGCAAGACTAATTGAGTAAAAAAAGAAGAAAATAAAAATGCACAAACCAGATGCAAGAAAGGGGTTGTGATCCCATATAGTGTGGAGGCAGAAAAGTTGTCTAGGAAAACGACATGCAGTGAAAATGAACCAAAGCAAGCACAGGAGGATGACAGCAGGGATGAGGAGCCAGGGCAGGGATGACCTTGTGAAGGTACCAACCCCGGAGCTTCCTCTTCAATCACGCTGGTTGGTCAGAGTGGACTGCTACCTGGCTGGGAACACATCCAGGGCGCCCCCCCTTGCCAGGACTGCCTCCCTCGGTCCTGGAAACCCCCACCCTCCCCTGCCAGAGTCATCCCCACCTCTGAGGATCTTCTCTACCTCACTCTCAGAGCCAGAGAACCCAAATGTCAGAAAATAGAGCTTTGATCACCCGTGTGTGCATCCTGCTTTAAGAGTAAAGAAAGCTGGAAGAACTTCAGGATGTAGAATCTGCCTCCAGCCATTTGCACCCCAACCAACCACTCCATTGGCCTGATCTGATTTTCTTCTTCTTTTTTTAAAAATAATTATTTATTTTTATTTCTTTGTTTGGCTGCACTGGGTCTTATTTGCAGCATGCAGGATCTCCATTTGTGGCATGTGGGATCTTGGTCCCCAGCCAGGGATCAAACCCAGATCTCCTGCACTGGGAGTGCAGTCTTAGCCACTGAACTGCCAGGGAAGTTCCCGATCTGACCATCTTTCAAACCTTCCCTGAGAGTTTATGTGTGTGCGCCACCGAAGGGATCACCTGAGCTCAACATCCAATAGTCCAGGCTCCCGGTTTTCAGCTCTGCCCAGTCCCAGTATCTCTAGCCCCACCGATGTCCTTGAACTCTAAACTCACATATGCAAGTCCAGACCTACCTACCCTTTGCCCCCCCCACCCCTGTGATCAGCATGTAACCTCCACAAAGACAGTGCCTTTGTTTTGCCCACGGCTGTGTCCCCAGCACTCGGGCCAGTGTCTGGAACATAGTAGATGCTCATGAAATATCTGTGGATTGAATGAGTGGAGAGGACTCCAGTCTTCACCCAAGTTCAGTGAACACCTACTGTGTGCTAGTCCCTGCGGAATGTCAAGGGCGGATGGACAAGCCTGGTCTCGTCAGGAAGGACACCGAGTCAGGGGAGCCCCAGAGGCCCACCCTTGTGGTAGGCTTGGTGGCCTCACCTCTGCACTGCCCTGAGAGGGCTGGGAGCGAGCAAGAGGGCTGGCGCTGTCCTGGGGGTGCTGTCTGTGACTCCTCTCCAAGAGCATCTTAAACAAAGCCTCGAGGTTAAGGACTTGGCAGGGAACCTCTCATCCATGCACTTCCAGTTAGCATTCTGACCTCCCCAGGGCTTGGCTGGCATGCCATTGATCCTGTGTCTCCCTGGGAGCCCAATGTCCCTTGGGCAGAATCAGGAGGAGTCTTGCAAGGGAGCACGGCAGGCCATCAGGTCAACAAAACCTGGAAAGCTGTGACTCTGGGGCCTTGACCTTTGTCCCACCAAAGTCGGCTCTTTCTGCAGAGGTGGTACCCTCCCTCTCTGTCTTCCTCCTTGATGTGAACTCTCCCTTCGGGGACCGGTTCAGGAGTACCAGAAAGCAGTCTTGTCCTCTCCATAGTATTCTCTTCCATCGCCTGTGATGGGGTCTGAAAAACTGGGAACTTATTACATTCTCAATTCTATACCCAGAGCCAAAGCCACGCAAATGCAAGGCCATTTCCAACAAAGTATTGATGGTTTTCAAACACAGGATGCAAGACACAGTTGCTACTAGCCTTCAACTCATATCTGCTAGGTCCAAGGGATGTATGTCTTGCATATGCAAGCAAAATCAGTTTCAATAGAAAGACTTGAATTGCTCTGTATGTTTTCTATGTAGTCTTCCCAAATGCCCTGCTCATCCATCCTGCCTATTGGGAACCTCTAAGCGGGAGAAAGGAACTGGGCACTATAAAGAAAGAGCAACTGAGGGCAGGCCTCATAAAGACGGACGTCTTTGTTGACTACTGTTCGCCCTGCCTGGTTCTTCCTCCCAGTCAGCGTGGCTCAGGCTCAGCTGTCAGCCACGGGCAGGAGGGGGTGGTACCTGGTTCGCAGGTTCTCTGGCTGGGGTGGCCCGTCAAACACCGACAGGACGTCAAAGTCCTCCTCCAGGGCAAAGGACTGGAACACAAGCTGGATCCGCTGCTGGTCCTCCGCGGTGATGGTCCACGTGCAGTTGGCGTAATTGGGGTAGCCATACGGGAACCCCGGGCTCTCAACGGTGCCATTGGGACCCTGCAGTTGGAAGGTGCAGTTCTGGCCTGGGAAAGAGAAAGGGAACTGTTCAGTATGGCCAGAAGAACTCTGCGACTCTGCCAGAGGGATGGGTGCAACGTGTTAGACGATCACGAAGCCCCTTTTCCAGATGCTCCCTCTCACCTCAGAGGGAGGGGAGTGGGTGACTGCAAGCTAGCTTGTGCTGTGCCCTGTCCAGCTGATAAAATGAACATTGTTGGACTCAAGCCCCAGAATGATTCTGTGAGGTAGGAAACAAGGCTCAGAGAGTCTGAACTAAAAGCCAGCAGACCAGGCAGAACTTCCTCTTTACAACACTAAATGCCAGAATGATGTTTTCAATTGTTCTCCATTTTCCATGGCCCCTTGACCCTCCAGTCCTCCGCTCAGCTCCCACCCTCTATTCCCATCTCCACAGAAAATAAAAGCCATCAGTGGGGACCCACCCACCCGTCCAGCACACCCCACTTGGTCTTTCTGCCTCTGGCAGATGAGCCAGCCCTCCTTCCATCTACAGACATTTCTCCCATGTGCCCTTTGCACCCTATTCCTCCCTAATCTTCACGAACCTTATGCGTGTTTCTCTCTCAAGTATATTACATGTGTTCAGTGGTTTCCTTTCCATTGGAACTTCCCTGTTTTTAACGTGCTCAAGGATCTACGACTAAGAACGCAACTCCGCATTCCAGTCCTCTTCTCCCTCCAGCCTTTCTCTCTTCTCCTTCACAGCCTAATTTTCAGAAAACACAATCTGTCTATTCTTTCGGTCTCCATTTCCATTCGATCCACCCGAACAGATCCACTAAGGTCACCGATGGGTCCAGTGGATATGGTTTAGTCCTCATTTCAACAGACCTCTCTCTCAGCTGCCTCCAACACTGTTGCTCACCGCCCCCATCTGGAATGCCCCTCTCAGACCAAAGCATCTCAGACTACACTGAGCATGAGCACCGCCTGGGGGCCTGGCTCACGCAGATTTGGATGAGCAGCACCTGGGTGGGGACCTCATCTACCTGGAGCCCTGGTGATGCAATGATGCTTTGAACAGAGTGGTCTCCAGCTTCAGCCCACATCACTCACTTTCTATCTGTCCCCGCACTGAGCTTTCTCCGGCTCCTTTCCAGGGTCCGTGTCCGGGCCTCTCCTCCTTTCTGTCTACTCCAGAGGACTTTCCCACTTGGGCACTGATGACTCACAGCCTCACACTCCATGTCAGACCTCGCTCTGAGCTCCAGACCTGACATCTCCTTTGGGAGATGCAGGCTCGCGATGTCCTCCACCCACCCTTTCCTGATGCTTTCCTCTTCACAGCCCCATGGACAACCTATCACCCTGTCTCTATCTCCGCTTCCCTTGACCCCACAGCATCTCTCCCCTAGACCGCCATAATAACCACCTCCTAACTGGTCAACCACATGTACCCTGGTCCAACCACATTTACACCACAGCCGGGGATGTCTTTTCAAAAGAGAAATCAAACAGGTCACCTCCCCTTCCCCTCACCAACATCAAACCTCCCATAGCTCATCACTGCTCTCCAGCAAGGAAAAATTACTTGTAGACCTATGAGGGTCTCTGCATGATTTGGCCCTTAATGACCTCTTAGCCTTGTGTTCACTAGCTTTCCAGCCAAACCCCACCCCTCTAAAGAACTTGAATAGATATTTCTCCAGAGAAGATATGTATACAGAAGGCCAACAGGTACTTGAAAAGACACTCAACATCACCAGTCATTAAGGAAATGCAAACTGAAACCACAATGAGGTATCCTGTCATACCTGTTAGAATGATCATCCTCAAAAAGATAAGAGACGACAAATACTGGCAGGGACATAGAGAAAAGAAAACATGTGTGCAGTGTTGGTGGGAATGTAAACTGGTACAGCCACTACAGAAAACAGTATGAAGGATCCTCAAAAAATGAAGATTAGAACCACTACACGATGCAGCAACTCCACTTCTGGGATTACATCCAAATGTAACAAAAGCACTAACGCAAGAAGATAGCTGTACTTCCATGTTCGTAGAAGCATTATTTACAATAAAAAAGACATGGAGACGATCTAAACGTCCATCGATGGATGAATGGATAAATCACTTGCAAGATATATACAGAGGAATATTCAGTTCAGTTCAGTTCAGTCCAGTCGCTCAGTCGTGTCCGACTCTTTGCAATCCCATGGACCGCAGCACGCCAGGCCTCCCTGTCCATCACTAACTCCCGGAGTTTATCCAAACTCATGTCCATCAAGTTGGCGATGCCATCCAGCCATCTCATCCTCTGTAGAGGAATATTTCTTTTTTTTTTCAGTCGCTCAGTCATGTCCAACTCTCCGCGACCCCATGAATCACAGCACGCCAGGCCTCCCTGTCCATCACCAACTCCCGGAGTTCACTCAAACTCATGTCCACAGAGTCGGTGATGCCATCCAGCCATCTCATTCTCCGTTGTCCCCTTCTCCTCCCGCCCCCAACCTTTCCCAGCATCAGAGTCTTTTCCAGTCAGTCAACTCGTTGCATGAGGTGGCCAAAGTATTGCAGTTTCAGCTTTAGCATCAGTCCTTCCAATGAACACCCAGGATTGATCTCCTTTAGAATGGAGTGGTTGGATTACTCAGCCATTAAAATAAGGAAATGCTAACATTTGCAACAACATGAATGGACCTTGAAGGCATTATGCTAAATGAAATAAGTCAGAGTGAAAAAGATAAATACTGTATGCTATTACTTATATGTGGAATCTAAACAAACAAGCAAACCCCCCGAAAAACAAGTTCATAGAAAAACAGATTAGACTTGTGGTTATCAGAGGCAGGAGGTGGGGAGGAGGAATTGTAGGAAAGTGGTCAAAAGGTACAAACTTCTGCTTATAAAATAAATAATTACAAGGGATGTAACGTGCAGCAGGATGGCTGTTACTAACACTGCCGTATGACATGCAGGTAGATTGTTAAGAGAGTAGATCCTCAGAGTTCTCATCGCAAAGAGAACAGCTTTTATTTTCCCTTTCTTCTTTTCTCCTTTTCTTCTTATTGTTTCTGTATGAGAAAATGGACATTAGCTGAACCTATGTGGTAAGCATTTCACAACATACATCAATCCAATCATCATGCTATATGCCTTAAATTTACATGGTGGTGTGTGTCAATTATATTCTCAATACGTCTGGCAGAAAACAAACACCGCACCCTTTTCAGTCCTTTGTACTGACCACACTCTCACTGCTCAGCCACAGGACCTTTGCATATGCTGTTCTCTCTTCCTAGAATACGCTTCCTCTCCTTCCTGGCATATTTTCTTTCAGCTCCCAGTCAAGGGTCTTTCCTTGACTAGTTCAAACCCTTTATTATATGCTTTCCTGACACCATCACTTCTCCTTAGCAGCACTTATCATAGAAGCAAATGTCCATGCTTCCAGGTGACACAGTCATAAGTATCTTTCTTCTTGCAAGACTGTAAGCTTCATAAGACAGACCATACTTGAGTTTTCCCATATTTGAATCCATACACCAAGCTCAGTACCAGACACACGGTAAGTCCCCAATAATTTAATATGGTGCTTGTATTTAGTGAGTGTTTAGTTGGATATTCCTCTAAGAACTTTACATATATTAACTTGTTTGACCCTCACAACAGCCCTAGAAGGTAGATACTGTACATATCATCTCCATTTTACATATGAAGAAATAAAGTAAAGAGAAAAGAAGGAAGGGAGCCCAAGTCACCCCATTACTCAGAGATGGGATTTAAATGTCAGCAGTCCACTTCAGGTCCACTGTCTCAAATACTGAGTTGATGAAAAAGTTCATTCGGGTTTTTCTATAATATGAAAAACCCGAACAAACTTTTTGGCCAATCCAATATAATGCTGATAAATTGACTCAACACTAATTTTTTAAAAGCCCACTTTAGGGATTAACTAACAAAGGGCAGTTAATCTCTAAAATGACTTTAATATTGAAAAATCTCTTTTAATACAAAAGAGGGATAACACAAAGTATCCCATTTTAAAAGGGGAAAAAAGCTAAAGTCTTCTGAATAAATGCTAAATGAACATTTAATAAAATTAGACATGTAACCCTGATTAAAGTAAGCATTTGGAAGTAGGAGAAGGACTCCTTCCTTACCATGACAGAGCATCTATTTTAAAATAATACCCTACATCCTACTTACAGGGAAACATCTGATTAAGTTCAGGAATGAGATACAAATGCTACTGCCACCTCTGAGATTTCATGCCTTATTAGAAGAGCTAATCCATATGAGGCAAGAAAAAGAAATGAAAAAAGAGCAAGCAAAAATATGACTTGCAGATGATGTGTTAATATACCCAGAAAACCCAGGAGAATCAATTAGAAAGCTATTAGAACTAATAACAAATTTCAATAAAGTAGCCAAACACAAAATAAGTAAATGAAATCAATGATGTTTCCATATGTCAGTGACAGATAAAAAATAAAGAAACAAGGTCTTATTTATGATAACTACAAAATGCATATAATGAATGGAAATAAACTTAAATAGGCAGTCACTGTACAAAGATAACTTTTAGAGAAGGATAAAAAATTTGAATAATTGAAGAGACATATGTAATCCGGAGTGGAAGACTAACTTCCGAAAGGTTAATTTGGAATATTAACCTTTTGAAAAGTTATTGAAAAGTTAATTTTTAAGCTTAATGCAATTCTGATCAAAAGCCCAATGACCTGCTTTAAATTTAGTAAAAAGGATACCTAAGTTTAACTGGAAGAAATAGACAGTCACAGACAATGGATATTTTTTGAAAAGGTATAAAAAAGTAGTATTCTTATTCTACAAGATACTAAACAGAATCACCAAATGATGCTTATGCAAATAGCATGAAGGTGGCCCAAGAGTGGACAGTCAGAGCACGAAACGGCATTATAGGAACAGCCTTAAATAGACATAAAAATTAAAATATGTATAAGACAGCGTTAAAAATCAGTGAGAAAAGAAAATCATTTTACAAGGGCAACTAATTAGTTGTTTGAGAAAAGAATTAAGTTATCTCAATTCACACCATATAGCAAACTAAGTTTTTAAAAAAAAAAAAAGTCAAAAAATAATTAGAAGAAAAATGCACAAATAATTATCGGACTGATTTTTCTGAATGTAAAAGCTGTGGAAGATACTACAAGATTGATAGTTTATACAAAAAAGTATGCATAGGTCAAAAATAGAAATAAAAGCAAAAGCCACAGAAAAAGACAGAAAAGTAATATATTTAATACAGAAAGAACTATTACTAACCAGCAGGCAAGCACTGTAGTTGAAAAGCTGGATAGGGTCTTGAATAAGTTAGTTCACAAGGAAGACGTAAGTGGCCCAGAAAGCAGAAAAATATGCAGCTCCAATAATAATGAAATAAAGCTCCTCGCTCCACAATTTTCCCTTGGTTCACGTTCCTGAATTCCACCCCACGGGCACCAGATCTACCCAGCTCAGCCCCTAACACCTGTCTGTCATGTCATTGCACCAACTGACTCATTCATTCATTCCTCGAGGTTAGGCCCTGTGATGGGTCTTGGGACCTGGATCACAGACCAAACATAAGCAAATACTTCCGCGTGGCAGTACTGCGCTACAAGGGTGCACAGAACGACCCTCGAGCATAGACGTCACCCGTTGAGGACCACCCTCGTTCGTGCCCCAGACATCCAATGAAACCATCCTTCACCACTGTCCCCAGCATCCCACTCATACCTGTGTGGGTCTACAGTTTCTAGTTCAGAATTTGAGTATGAACAGTACGCCCTGTGGCGGAGAAAGAAACTGGGGGTTGGGGGAGGAGGTTCAGAACAGAGCCCGTGGGAACACTTTCCATGCATGGGGACACGAGAGGTGATCGAGCAGGAGGCAGGGAGGCAGGCAGAACGGTGGGAGGAGAGCCGGGCGGGCCTGGACGGGAGAAGGTGGCTCAGCGCGCTGAGCGGCGCAGAGAAACTGAGGTGGGGGTCTGGGGGGAGGCCACGCGGTCTGACGTCTAAATGGCCCCCCTGGAAGTAAGGCTGCTGAGAGGGGGTGCTCTGTCTTGGTTTCCGCTGCACCCCCAGTGCCGAGAATTCAGTAAGTATTTGCTGAATGGACACATGAATTTCAGCAAAGACGTGGCAGGTGACACAGGGGACAGGGGCCAGACTGCAATAAGTAAAGGCGAGATTGGCTGGCGAGAAGGTAGAGGCCATTATATTTTAAACAGTAATGTATAATAACGTGTGTACCTGTTAGTAGCGCAGTCATCTCTGATTCTTTGTGACCCCATAGACCATAGCCCACCAGACTCCTCTGTCCAGAGAATTCTCCAGGCAAGAATACTGGAGTGGGGAGCCATTCCCTTTTCCAGAGCATCTTCCCCACTCAGGGATCGAACCCAGGTCTCCTGCACTGCAGGCAGATTATTTACTGTCTGAGCCACCAGGGAAGCCCCAGACCTTTTGCTCATTATAGAAAACTTGGAAAATATAGACAGGAATTTACAAAGAGGAAACATCACCATCGCACCTTCCTCTCAGAGGCAACTGTTGTTAATATTTTCTTTTTTTTTTGCTAGACTTTTCCATGCATATTTCACATCATTGAGATGGTACTGTGTATTTAATTTTGTGGGCTCTTTTTTTCAGTAAATTACTCTTCAGTCTTTAGTTACAGAAGGCAGTGTCACTTGTAACATGCATTTCATGGCTATACATAAACACAACACCGAGATGTATGAAGACAACGAGGCCCCCAGGCTCTCTCCTTTCCACCCACCCCAAAGCTACTGAAGTTAACAGTCAGGTAACTCTCTCCCGTACAACCTTCCCACCCTTCACGCAAACAGATGGACACATTCCGAGAGAACTTTCATTATTTTGTTTTAAAAATGAAATCGTAGTTGTGTTCAATTCTCTGCAACCTGCTTTCTCATTTAACAATACATTGGGGACACCTTCCAGGTCAGTAGATCCATATCTAACTGATTTTTTTATATAAATGTGTAATATTCCACGTCCTGGATGTATCTCAATGTATTCAACCACTCCCCTGCTGATGGGCATTCAGGCCATTTCTCGGTGTTCTTTTGCAACAATTCAGTAAACATTATAACATGAGCTTTCACCCCAAGATATTGAATCTGTTCACCAACAGCATTTTAAATGGATGTGCCACATTCCAGTATATGGTTATACTAGAATTCACTCAACCATTCTCCTAGTCTCAAACACTGAAATTGTTTCTGGATAATTTTTTCCATTATAAATAAGACCTGGCCTCTTAGTAAAATCTGGTGACAGCATGCTGGTCAGTGCAGTGGAAAATGCTTTTCCATGGCCAGAGTCCCAGAACGAATGCTCACTTATGCGGTAACTGCATCCAGCTTCGGTTTTGGGGGTGGGGGTCACCATCCATAGGGTACTGGCTGACTTCTGTGGCAGGCGCTGCTGGAACTGGTTAGACAGGGCTGGAGGCCGGACTCATTTCGAAGTCTCCCTGGAGTTAAACGTTGGTTAGTGAGTTGACAAAGTTATAACCCACAGTGGCCACTCCAGATTGTTGGCTAGTAGAGTGGGAGGACATGGCAAAATGGCCCAATATTCCTTCACATCTAGAAGGTGCTGAATTCCGTCCAAGGAAAGGACTACCTGTTCTTCACTTCTGGTGACCTGCTCTTGGACTTTCAGCCAAGGAGATCATGCTTCTCTTTCTCAGGAAGAAGCGTGGGTTGCCTTCTCCCACCGCTACCTCCTTCTAGTCAACGCAGCTACCAGACATAGCCAAGACCTGCCTGGGCTTCAGGAACAATCCTGGAGAACACGCATTTGTTTTGGGACAACTTCCCTAGATAGATGCAGGGACTGCCAAATGTGCAGGCTCCCGGGTCAAAGAGTAGGAATATTTCTGCGGCTTTAGCACTGGATCACACAAATACTTTCGAGAAAACATCCACCAATTATGTTCTGTTTTTTTAATTAAAGTATTTATGTATATTATCACAAATAACAAGCTCTGTTAAATTCAACTCTTTCATTTTTATTTATTTTTGGCCACACTAGACAGCATGTGGGAGCTTCCCAGGTGGCGCTGGTGGTAAAGAATCTGCCTGTCAATGCAGGAGACCCAAGAGACGCGGCTTCAATCCCTGGGTCTGAAAGATCCCCTGGAGAAGGAAATGGCAACCCACTCCCATATTCTTGCCTGGGAAATTCCATGAATAGAGGAGCGTGGCAGGCTACAGTCCATGGGGCTGCAAGGAGTCAAACACAAGTGACCACTCTCACACACACAGACACACACACAGACACACACACACTCACACACACACACACACTCACACACAGACACACACACACACACACACACACAGCATGTGGGATTAGTTCCCAGACCAAGGATTCAACCCTTGTCCCCCGCATCAGAAGCACGGAGACAATCACTAGGCTACAAGAAAGCCCCCACCAGTGACATTTCCACAGCCATGTCCAGGCGTGCCTATCTAAATTCATGCTTACTGACACTGTGTATTATCTTATTGAAAGCTTTTGCCTACTTGATAGGTGCCAAAAGACGCTCTCTCGTCCTATTTAGCATGTATCTCCGTATCATTCAGATTCAACATCTCTTCAACTTTCCTCAGTAAATTTAATTCCTCCCTTGAGGAATTAAAGCACCTGTGGTGTGCTTTTCTGCCTCGTTTAGATTTTTCACGTAGAATAAAATGTTTGGTTTCTATGAGCAGTCACATTTATCCATCTTTTCCTTGGTAATGTGATTTTCTTTATTGACATTTAGAAAGATTCTCTCTGGCTTCTCATTCTAGGCAGCAGAAAAGCCAAATTCCTTGCTACAACTCAAAAGCCCTACCTGAAGGGCCACCTCGGTACCCCTGACCCTCCGTCCCATCTCTCACCCCTTTATGCTGGTGATCAGCCATGCTGCCTAAGCCTGTGTCATGCCACCCTGGGACCCTGCATCTGCTCGACCTTCAGCCCAGGAAGCTTCTCCCCAAGAGCCATGTGGCCCGCTCGCTCACTTCCTGAGTCAAGTGTTACCTCCCAGAAGCCTCCCCTCCTCCTCTCAAACCAGCGCTCCAGGTTCCTGCTTTATTTTTTCCACAGCACTGAGCATCCTCTGGCATCTAATTTCCTGTTTATTTTCAGGAACCCCTCACCCCAACAAAATTCCACCTTTATTAGAGAGCGGAGCTATTTTGTTCCTCCTCTCTCTCTGGCTCCCAGACCTGTACCTGGCACAGCTGATGCTCAAAGAAGAGCTGCTGGTTGAATGACTGATTCATGCAAATTAATTGTCTACCCAGCTCTCTGTGCTTGGAATGCTCTCTGTCTAGTTCTCTCATCCAGCTGACTCCAGGCACTTTAAGACTCATTACCTCCTCCAGGAGGCCCTCTTGGAGCTCTCAAGACAATAGTAAGCATTCTTCCTTTGGTTGCTTATCCTTACTGAATGAATTAGAACAGTGTCCCACCTTTTTGGCACCGGGGACTGGTTTCGTGGAAGATAATTTTTCCAGAGACCAGGGTGGGGGATGGTTTTGGGCCGACTCAAGTGCGTTACATTTATTATTCCGCCACTGATCTGACAAGAGGTGGAGCTCAGGTGGTGATGCGAGAGAAGGGAGCTGCTGGAGATAGAGAAAGCTTCCTTCTCTGGCCTGTTGCTGTGCATCCCAGTTCCTAACAGGCCAGAGCCCCGTACCAGTCTGTGACCTGGGAGTTGGGGATCCCTGAATTAGTGAATATCACTGCCTTCCCTAATGGTGATATAACGACATGTAAATGTGGCTTCTCCAGCCATAGACTCCTCAAGGTTTTATTCACACTTTTATCTCTAGGACCTAGCTCAATACTCACCCCTAGTAGTCCTCCATATTTTGGGGAATGAATGGATGAGTAAAACGGATTAATCTCTTATAACACCCAGACAACACCTACCAACCTACCATTTGTGATGCTTGGTGTATTCTGAAGGTGGCTTCGTGAAAAGGTTGAAAGCTTGGGTTTTGGAAACAAAAAGCCTGGGGTTCAAATTTTAGTTTTGTCATTTAATACTTAGTATTAATACTTATTACTTAATTGTCACTTAATACTTAAGTGGCAATTTATGTAGACTCTTTAAACCCTCATTTTGACATCTTTAAAATGAATACCCACTTCTAGGATGGCTGTATAGATTAATGTGATAATATCTGCTAACTTGCTAAATACTCAGTACAATACCTGACACACTATACGTGATCAAAAAATATCAGTTAATCTCTCAGTAAAGGTTTCGAGTTTTCCTTATATAGGTCTTAGTCACATCTTAAGGTTATTCCCAGACATTTTATGCACTTTTTCTTGCTTTAGTAAATGACATTTTTTTCCCGTTATTTTTTTCTAGCTGGTTATTACTGATAAACAGAAAACCTATTGATTTTTATATATTCATCTGCTATCCAACTGGGTTTTTGAACTCTTATTAATTCTAAAGATTTCTCAGTTGATTCCCTTGGGTGTTTTAGGTACACAATCATGTTGTCTACAAATAATGATAATTTTGAGGAGATAACTCTTTCGAGAAGTTTGGCAGGGAAATTCAATTGAATTCTGCAAATATTTATTGGCTGATAAGGTAAATTTTGGACAAATTTAGTTTGCAGAAGCCAGTGGGACATCCAGAGATGGCCAGAAGGCAATTAGGGCAGTAGACTGGAATCTAGGAGTGCAATCTGGGCTGGAGAGATGGATTTGTGGAAGCCATGCAATTAATGAGACTGCCCACAGAGGAAAAACAGAGGAGCATTACAGATGCTGCTAAATCATATCCACTGAAGACGCCTCACCTGCACATGGGGAGTGCACTGTATACCGCACATCTATGATGGGACTCTGGACCATCTCTGTGCCTGCCTTCTGCAGGACCACCTTGTCTGGACAGATGGGAGAAGCAGGGGCCAAACAGTATCTCTGGCCTCTTCAATCATCCTTTAGTTGCAAACAAGAGGCCAGGGTCATAGAGGTGCTGGCACTGGGCCTCACCTTAGTCCCTCTTCCCTGCACATTTCATGCTTGTCACACTAAATAGCTCATCATCTACAAACACCGCAGGATCTTTCAGGCCTGTGCGATGCCTGGCCCATTGCCTGGAATGCCTTTCCCCTACCCCCTCGACCTAGCAAACCTTACTCACTGTTCCAAATTCAGCTCATACAGCACCTCCTCTGAAGAGCCTCCCCTGGTTTCCCGGGCAGTTAGTAAGTTTCCTCTCTCTCTCTCTCTCACACACACACACACACTGCAACAGCCATCCACCAAATTCCATGCCTCTTCCCTCCCAATCAATCCCTTTAAAAAAAAAAAAAAAGAAACAACAACAAAAACTTGGCCTGCCACTTTTGCTTAAACTCCTTCAATGGCTCCTCTGAGAAAAGCCCACAATCCCTCATATGGCACACAAGGTGCCCCTGAGCCAGCCCCTGCCCACCCCCAGCTTCTCCTCTGGCCACTCTTCCCTTGAGCGATTCACCAGGCCCTCTCTGTTCGGTTCCTTTGATGCGCTGTGTTCTTCTGCTCCCTCTGTCTTCAAACTTGCTGCTCTGTCTGATTGAAGCATCCTTCCCACTTTCTCTGGTCTGGCCAACTCCTATTCCTCTTTCAGGGCTGAGATGAAACTTCAGCACCCCAGGAGACCTTAGTCACCACTGCACTAAGGTGTACTCCCCACACTCAAGCACACGTCCTGCTGCATGCCCCCTGCATCTCTGTCATCAATCTCAGCACACGTCATGGCACTGTTTAGCGTCTGTGTTCCCTGAGATGTGTGGATCCCGTAGGGTGGAGACTGTGATCGGTCACATTCACACAGATCCACAGCACCCAGCACGGTGCCTGAACAACAGGTGCCCCATAGAGATCTGCATAATAGCTGCACCTCGCACACAACTCTCCTGGGTCACATGTCCTGTTGAAATGCAGACCTGGAGCTTTTCCAGGGTCATATTCCTCCCTGGTTAATCTTAACCAATGCCTGGTATATACCGCAGATGCACATTCGATGTTGGATGAGAGAATTATCACAGACTTTCTAATGAAGTTGTGCATTGATTTCTTTCCCTAGAAGTCTTAATAATCTGAGCTATTTCCATTAATGTGTGCTCATCCAGTCCAAGGCTTATCAACCTCAGTACTGTTGACATTTGGGGAAGGACAGTTCTTTGTTGGGAGGGCTGTGCTATGGATGCAGGATGTTTAGTAGCATCTTAGGCCTCCACCCTCTGGATGCGAAGCTGCATCTCCCAGTGTGACAGCCAAAACTGGGAAACCCCATGGACTATACAGCCCGCCAGGCTCCTCTGTCCATGGGATTCTCCAGCAAGAATACTGGAGTGGGTTGCCATTCCCTTCTCCAGGGGATCTTCCCGACCCAAGGATCAAACCCAGGTCTCTGGCATTGCATGCAGATTCTTTACTGCTTGAGCCACCAGGGAAGCCCAAACCTGTCTCCACACATTGCCGAAAGTCCGCTAGGTAGGAAAGTCACATATACGTAAGAGCCTAGCCTCCCACCTTTTTTCACTCATTTTAAGGGATTTTCAGGCCAAAGAAGCCCATCCATGGACTTCATAGACCAGAGGTTCTTCCCCTTTCCCATGCCATGGCCCCCTCTGGCAGCCTGGTGAAGCCGTCTCAAATGATCTTTATAAATGCACACAACAAAATACATAGAATTATGAAAGAAACAAATTATACTGAAATATAGTTTTCAAAATATTTCAAAAATTTGTCATGAAGTAATATAGGTGTCCCTTCATTAATGCATTATTAACAAGATCCAGCAGTGGGCCTGAGAAACACTGTAGTTCAAAGCATAAATGTTCTTTCTAGATAGCTGCAACTACCGTAATGTTCTTATGAAAATACCTGTGATCTTATCAGTGACAAATTCACAGGTACTGCTAATACTGCTGTGCTTTGTTGCCTACCTTCATGATCAATAGAAATGCTGGGTTTCAGTAGGAAATTAATGAAAATAAAGATGCAACTTTCTCCATCCAAGTTAGAAATACCCTGGATTCTATCCAGAACCCCAGAGGTCCACGCCAAACTCAAGCTTTCATTCAGCAAGTCTGAGGAGGCCAGGCTGTACGTGTGTGCGGGGTGACTGCATGGGAGTCTCAGGGGGTGGGGGTGGGGAAATGGGAGGGACGGATCGTGTAAAATACGATCCATGCACTCAAGGAGTTCACAGGGGAGTATAGAAAGACTGATCCACCTTACGAACCGCGTCTTCACGTGACTGTTGAGTCCCAGGGGAATAGCAGAGCGCGCACAGACACAGCCTGAACCACCTGTGTGGGGTGCTTCTGCGCAGGTCTAAGCAAGGAGTGGGACATGACTGAGTGACTGAGCACGCACGTGTGCAAAGAAGGGTACTAACATCCTCACACTTCCCTAGGATTATCTCCCTGACACTAGCAATGACTCTGAAGACGGCTGTCGTGCCACGACCCTCACCACTTCGCAGGTGAAGGACCGACGCTCCTCACAGCTTAAGAATATGCTCAAGGTCAAACAGGTAGCAGTGGAAAGGCTGGGGTTCACACCCAGATCTGTGTGAAAGCCAAGTTCAGGGCCCTCCCTCTGCCAGTCTGCAAAGATTCACACATCATCTGGGGACACACTTTCAAAGCGCCGATCCTGTTTCCACTCCGCTCCCAGCTCTCGCGGCAAAGCCTGGGATTTATTGAAAAGAGCTTAGTGCAGTTGCTGTGCCGCAGGGACATGGAAACAAAGCAGGGTCTCCTTCTACCTCTCAAGCTGGGGAAGCACGCAGCAAAGGCACAAAACAATGCACGGCAGACGGGGTCAGGCAGCAAGCCTGTCCCTGGACCACATCCAATCGCTCTGTGGGAATAATCCCATGCCGTTCAGCTTCCTAATTCTAACTCCAGGCTCTCTGATTCTCCAGGACATGCTGAACACAGAAGCCACCACAGTGGACCAAATATGATTTTCCTTGCCTGGCGATACAGATGTAGCTCATTTCTCATCATTTTCAGCCAGTACCAGCCAGGGGCTGTTTATTATGTTGACAGGGAATCCTGGACCAGCAGACATGCCTCTGCATTGCTGACGCAGAGCTTCTCATTTTCAGTACGTGCTCCATCCCTAGATCATCACGAGGAGAAAGGATCCAGTGGACCCGGGGATAGACGCCTGTTCTAGACTAGTACTACTCCTTCTGGGTGTTTCAGAACAAACACAGGGAGCTACCACTGGGTTCTCTCAGCTGAGAACACCCTTGAGCTGTGGCTTTGGATCAAGAGACAGTGGCTGAGCACAGGGGCTAAACACAGAAGTATGGGTCTTAGCAGATTCATTCATTTACTTATTTAAAAAACAGGACTGAGGGACTTCCCTGGTGAGCCAGTGGTTGAGAATCCACCTACTAACGCAGGGGACACAGGTTCACACCCCTGGTCCGGGAAGATCCCACATACTGCAAAGCAACTGAGCCCATATGCCGCAACTATTAAGCTCATGCTCTAGACCCCTAGAGACATAACTACTGAAATCCAAACACCTACGGCCTGTGCCCCACAACAAGAAAAGCCACTGCAGTGAAAAGCCTGTGCACTGCAATGAAGAGTAGCCCCTGCTCGCTGCAACCAGACAAAGCTCACAGGCAGCAACAAAGACCCAGGATAGCCAAAAATAACTAAAGAAATTGAAAATAAAGAAAAACCAAAATGAAACAAACAAACAAATGGTATTGAGCACTCACTGTGTCCCAGGCACTATCCTTGCCCTCATGGAGCTTAGACTAATAAGATCACTAAACACTTTTCCATGCAAAGGGCTGTCTTGTGTATTTGACATCTAATAACTCATTCTATCCTTACAACTGTATTCAGTTCAGTTCAGTTCATTCGCTCAGTCGTGTCCGACTCTTTGCGACCCCATGAATCACAGCACACCAGGCCTCATTAGGGAAGTATTATTATAATTCCTTTTTCACAGGCAAGGAAACTGAGGCTCTGGGAGGTTAAGGATTATAACCTGCCCAAGGTCAGACAGCTGATAAATGGTAGAAAGAAGATTCAACTCCAGGCCACCCGGTGACAAATCCTGTCTTCTTAGCCACTACTGCATGGATGGGTCGATGGATTGGGGGTCAGGGGGTGAATGGATACCTATTTTGGCCAATGTAATAAGCCATATCTCTTTCTAGAGCACTCTGAGAGACAAAGAACGTTGCCTTGGGGTCCTCCTTTCCTAAGTGTCCATCATCTCAGCTCGAACTCCTAGGTTTCTGCCCTATTGCCTGCCTTTCGGAGGCACCACTATGGTGAGTCTCAGGGTAGCACCAGAAGGGAGGTCACACATGGAATTCTTCATACACTGGGCTTCCCAGTAGGAAAAAAAATGGCTTGAAAAATGGGAGCGATGGTCAAAACTAAGCTTGTTTTGAGACACTGTAAAACCAAGGTTACATCTCTGTCTCTCCCACCAGCCTGAGTGCCTCATGATGGCAAGGACCACATCTGATTTACTATTAAATCCCCAGCACAGAATTTGGCATTTCACAGACACGCAGTTAATATTTGTTGAGTAAACAGATTAACACATCCAGTTGTCATCTGTGCTTCTTTGTTTTGTTTTGCTTTTCATTTGTTTCTTTATCCATCAAAAGCTCATGGCTGCTATTTTTTCTACTACTCTTACTCATGGTAGAACTGGCCTCATCTCCAAGGGAAGGGCAACTTCAAATCCTCTGGTCTCACGTAACACATGAAAATTAAAAATGGTGGTGGCGGGAGAACCTAACATGGTGCAATAGAAAGAATCTGAAAGCTTAGGTTCTTAGTTTTTCTTTGTCACTTCATAGCAAAGAATATGGTCAAGCCCCTTAGTCACTAAGGTCCCCCA